>NC_092822.1:82915000-83105000 GCF_023375885.2 Dermacentor andersoni
GATGTTGCGCTCGGTCGGTGGTTTCCATCCCTTAGGCCTTTTGCCTTGTCGTTTTGGGCTGTACAACAACAGCTCCGATTTGGCGGAGGAGCACTTGAGGCCCGTGTGGTCGAGGTAGGATTCGGCAGTTTCGATTGCCTCCTGCAGAGCGGATTCGATGAAGCCGTCCGACCCCGCGGAGCACCAGATGGTGATATCGTCCGCGTATACCGTATGGTTGAGGCCTTGTATCTTCGACAGGCGTTCGGAGAGCCCAATCATCACCAGGTTGAACAGCGTCGGCGAAAGGACGGAGCCCTGGGGGGTGCCACGCTGTCCGAGCTCGACTTCTTCCGACGTGAGGTCTCCGGCACGGAGCACGGCCTTGCGACGGGTTAGGAAGGAGCGGACGAACTCGTAGAACCGGCGCCCGAGCCCTAAGGTCGTGATCGCCTTTAGTATTGCCGAGTGCTGGATGTTATCGAAAGCCTTCTCCAGGTCAAGTCCGAGTATGGCGCGGGTGCCCCAAGTAGCCCCGGCGTCTATGATCTGGTGTTTCAGGAGAAGCATCGTATCCTGAGTAGAGAGCCCGGGTCGGAAGCCGATCATGTGGTGTGTGTAACAGTCCTGGTCTTCGAGATACCGGCCGACTCTGTTGAGTACGACATGCTCGGCCACCTTACCCACGCACGACGTGAGCGAGATGGGGCGAAGGTTATCGAGGCCAGGCGCCTTGCCCGGTTTCGGAATGAGGATCGTCTGGGCGAGTTTCCAGGCATCAGGTAACTCGCCCCGCCTCCACACCTCATTGATGGCGCCCGTGAGGTACACGACCGAGGGCTCGTCTAAGTTCCGCAGGAGCTTGTTGGTTATGCCATCGGGGCCCGGGGCGGAACGGCCGTTTAGTTCGTGGAGAGCCCGGCGTATCTCTTCGATGGAAAATTCGGCGTCTAGGAGGCTGTTGTCAGTACCTGTGTAATCAGGATGTAGGGTCGGCGGGCCTGTGGGTATCGGCAGGTACTTATGCACAAGCGTCTTGACGATGTCATCCGGCGAAGCGGTGCCTTTGGCCTGGTGAAGGACTTTGGTGAGCGAGTGGCGCTGGTTCGTGCGGGTGTTGGTGTCGTCGAGCAGGTGTTTTAGGAGGTTCCACGTCTTCCCGTTGCGGACCTGTCCGTCGACGGAGTTACACACCTCGTCCCATTGCTGTTTGGATAGGGTGCTGCAATGTTCAATTATGGTCTGGTTCAGTTCTGCAATGCGTTTGCGGAGCTTGCGGTTGAGACGCTGGCTCTTCCATCGTGTCAGTAGAGACTGTTTGGCTTCGAGCAAATGGGCGAGGCGGCTGTCCATCTTCTCGGTTGGCATATCCGTGCTAAATGTTTTCGTGGCCTTAACGACGTCGGCCTTGAGCTGAGCCGTCCACGTCTCGAGGTTCGGGGCAGTGTCTGGAGGGAGTCGTGAGGCGCGGGTCTTGCGAAAGAGGTCCCACTCAACCCACGTGTACGACTTGGGCTTCCTGACGATGCTGGGTAAGTGCACGGCTAGTATGAGATGGTCGCTGCCAAGATCCTCCGCAAGATTGGACCAGCGGGCATCGGCTGTGTTCTTCACGAAGCAGAGATCTGGAGTGGTGTCTCTGTGCGTAGATGTGCCGATACGAGTAGGGAACGTCTTGTCTGTCACTAGGGTGAGATCGAGCTCGTTCGCATGCTGCCACAGCGCGGTGCCCTTGGGGGTGTCATACACGTAACCCCAGGTGCGATGCGCAGCGTTGAAGTCGCCAGCTATCACGAGCGGGTTTGAGCCTGCAAGACGGATGGCTCTCTGGAAAAGGCGTCGGAAACGGTGACTCGTTTGTCTGGGGCTGCTGTACACGTTGAGTATGTACACACTTTGTCGGGACGCGTCGCTTGGGAGAATCTCCGTCATGACATTGTCCACCTCCGACGTGCCGAGGTCATGCGCGAGGCAGGTGAGCTTTTTAGAGACCAGCGTGGCGGTACCACGTCCTCCCGCGAGGCCTGGTAACCACTGGTAACCGGTGAACGTGGCGGTGTGTGTTAGAGTTTCTTGCAGTAGGATTACGTGGGGCTTGGCGTCGTGGCTGCGTAGGTATTGCTGCAGGGAGGCTTTCCGCGCAGTGAAACTCCTGCAGTTCCACTGCCAGATGCGGAACGCTTCATCTCGCCTGGCCATCTTGATGCTTTTGGGTATCGGCCCGGGCGCTTGACGGGTGGAAGGGGGCCGCGTGTGTGGGTGGATTGGGCGTGGGGTGTTGTGGCGAGACTGGCTTAGCAGCGGCAATGGCGGGGGCTACGACGTTTTCGAGATAATGTTCTACTGTCCCCAACCGATTACCGTGGGCCGCGAGGGTTGACTGTACGCGGGCCATATTCTCTCCGAGAAAGCGGAGGCTCTCTTTAATTGCCGACAACGTACTTTTAATCTCTTCTAACTCGGGTTTCAGTTCTGGTAGGGCGCGAGCGACGGCGCGTTTCTTGGGCGCGCTCTCGCCGTCGGCGCTATCAGCGCTAACAGGTTGTGGCGGTGGTGACGGGGCTAGTGCCTTGGCTGCGTTTTCGGCGGCGGGCATAATGGCTGCGCGCGCGCTCCTGTCGTTCTGTAGTTCGGCAATCGCGGCCGTAAGTTTGAGAATTGTCTCTTTCATAGCGGCGTTTTCGCGTTTGAGTAACGCTATCTCGGATGTGTTAGTGTCTGTAACGTGCTCTGGGAGTGAGCCCGACCCTACCTGTGATGTGGTGTCGTTTCTTCTTCCCCGGACGACATCTGTCCAGGTGAGGGTGCCTCGTTTCTTGTTGCTTGTTGGTGGTGCCGGCGAGCTTGGCAGTCGTTGACAAGAGGGCCCGGAGTGGGCTCCAGAACGGGAGCCGGAACGGGACCCGGGCCCGGACTTGGAGCGAGAAATGGAGCGGTCCCGAGATGCGCCGCGCGGCGCACCACGGGAGCGGGCCCGTGGTCGGCTCCGGGATGTCGATGCCCGCCTGGAGTGGCTCCGAGATCGGCCCCTGGATCTAGACTGGGATCGGTTGCTGTCAGCGGCCCAGGCACCTCCAGGGAGTTGCTGGTAGTCGTCTTCGGTGGTAGCGATGGCGGACTTGGGCATTGTAGTGCAGTCATCGCCGTTCCTCGTCGAGCGTGCTCTCTCCCATCGCCGTCGACGGACCACGTATGGTATGTGGTAACGTTCCTTGCAGGCTTTGTCGGCGGTGAGATGGGGGCCACCGCATAGCTTACATTTGGGTGCACAGTGGTGCTCCCGAGTGGGGTTTGGGGCACCACAGCCTCGGCAAATAACGTCCCCGGGGTTTGGGCACACGTCCGCACGGTGGCCGAGCCGACCACAGGCGTAACATATGTCAACCTGCCTGCGGTACAGCGTGCAGTGCATGAGAACCGAGCCATAGCGCACAAAATTGGGCACTCGATGGCCGTCGAACGCCACGATTACTGCTGTGGTAGTGCCTATGCGCTTGGCGGCCAATGCCAGTGGATTTCTGTCATTGACGATTTTCGAGTCAATGTCCGTCGGCCCGTCTTCCACAGGGACCCCGCGGATGACTCCCTTGCAAGTGGACTGTGGTGCCGCTTCGTAGGCGCTGACCTCGTGTGAGTCTAGAGCAACGTCTTTTATATCCTCCCCGCCATAGTAATGCCTTATGAGTACTTTGCGTTCCTGTGTTCCGTCCGGGCTATTTCTTTTTAATATTGCCATCATTGCCCAGTAACACAGATATAGCATGCTTGACAAGCGCCGTTTTCTCGTATTTTGTTCATTGTGGAAAGAACTCCTGCAGCTGCATGTGTTGCGTACAACCCTGCAGTGTATACACGATATTGAAATTTGCGCAAATTTCAAAATTTTCGCGAGTTCATCACTGTACACAAGGCAAGTTTCCATTAATTTGTTACATTTAAGTTTCCATCGAGGCATTTTATTTCATTTGCGGTGCAGTCTACCAGATACAGTCTATTCCTTATTTTATCGCGCGTTTTCTTGTATATAGTGCTTTCGACGTATTGTTTGTAAATATCCTCGTCTCAATAAAGGCTTGATTTTCGACAAAGCATACTACACAGCCACAGTTGACGTGTTTGTGGCAAGTAAACTTAGCGGTGATGTACCATCCAGATTTCATAACGACCTCCTCAGCATACCATCATTCTTATTTTTCATTTTTTGGAAACGTCTATTCAATAAACCGGAAAGGGGAACTGAGGAGGAGTCTGGCGACTGCCACCGGAAGGGACACAACGCCTGCCTAATCTTCAGAAAGGAAGTGACAGAAACACGCTAATAGAACATAGGAAGATGGGTAGGATACAGGAACGAAAGAGTAACATGATAAGCCTAAGATTATAAATTTGAACACACACTAAACGTCACACACAGTAGGGCCGGGCACTCAAGGTCAAGCTATTACAGAATGTTAAATACTATAGCAGCCTGACCTTCAGTGTCCGGCCCTACGGTCCTTAAAAGGAACGTAATAAAACTGCGCTTTTAATCACCTTTCGTACTCCCTGCAAACATGACGCGTCTATGTTTGTGTAACTGTCGCTAAAATATTACCCGAGCAACTGAATACACCCTGAAGGCAATTTGTTTTCTGTATATACAGAAAGTTATATTGTTGTGTCAGAGAGCTTTACTGTGTGTTACAGGAGCTCATAATATTTAGAAATGTGTGGAATAGGAGTACCAGCAGCAGTTAATTCTTATAAAAAAAATTGCTGGTTACTACCAGCAACTAAAAAAAAATTACATGGAAATGAGTATCTGCTAGTACCAGCCACTCAGAAATTTGTAAAAAAAGGAGATTGGCTGTTAGAAGCAGTACCTCACGAAAATAAAAACAAAGTGACTGGCTGGGAGTACAAGCAGCAGGAAAAGATATGAAACGAAATTCGTCGCTGCTAGGATGAGCAGCCATAATTCATTAGGGAGAAATTGGCTGCAAGGACCAAGCGCTTAACGTGCTGGTTTATGTTTTCCAAGATGACGGTCTTATAAGAATTCCCGCTCGTATGCGTGAAAGCAAACGGACGCAAAAATTGTAAACATGTACAGACAAAACCATTGCTCAAGGTTCTTGAAGACAACTCATGTGACGGCAACGGCACACGTCACTGACCTCTTGGATCGCAATATTTCGCTGTAAACGCTGCTGTATTTTGGAATACGCATAGTTTATTTTTTTTTCCTTCCCTCTTACCTTTCCTTTCCCATTTTCTGCTCTATGGCGCTCGAATATGCGCGGTAAATAACCACGTGCGACCTGTTTGTCCACCCTGCCTATTTTCTTTTCTTTTATTTTTCTTTTTTTTTTTTTTGTGGTTCTCCCATTTCTGCTGCAGCCGCGCTTATGACACGTGCGTCCGTATTCGAGGTCACTGCCCACTGCACCTTTCTAGTTCCTCCTTCTGGGAAAGTGGGTTTAAGGAAAGCGGTGGAAAGAGGGTATGCCAACAGAAAGCTGCGTTACCTTTACACTGCCTCATTCTGTTCTCTGTTCCTGCACGGACTGGACTGCTCTTCCTGTTTTCCTGATTCCAGTGTCATTCGGGTAAGCAGAGGGTGCTACGTATCAAGCAGGATGAGTGATGCCGATTTTATTCTTTCCGCAGCGTTCAGCAAGTTACGAGACATAGACAAATGTAAGAGGCACGAGGGAATATGGCGTCGATTGCTTCTCAAGAGACTAGTTGTGAAGCTGACCGCCATGCAGGAAACCGCCTGCAAGGAAGCTGACGGGGAAGCTTTCCGAGTTCACGTAGATATTCATCAGCGGGGACAAAAGCGGCAGCGTGTTGAGGAGGAGGTCGGGGAAAGGGATGGGAAGCGTCGCCAGAGTTCGGCTGCGCTTCGGTGGAGGGAGGAACGTGCTCGGGAGTTTATTGCCGGACTTCGGCCCTGCACGATCGACATGGACGCCCTGGACGAGGAGCTTGGACCGGAACCTGATATCGAGTTCCTGGATGACTGAGCCAATTCATTGAGTCTAGAGCAACGTCTTTTATATCCTCCCCGCCATAGTAATGCCTTATGAGTACTTTGCGTTCCTGTGTTCCGTCCGGGCTATTTCTTTTTAATATTGCCATCATTGCCCAGTAACACAGATATAGCATGCTTGACAAGCGCCGTTTTCTCGTATTTTGTTCATTGTGGAAAGAACTCCTGCAGCTGCATGTGTTGCGTACAACCCTGCAGTGTATACACGATATTGAAATTTGAGCAAATTTCAAAATTTTCGCGAGTTCATCACTGTACACAAGGCAAGTTTCCATTAATTTGTTACATTTAAGTTTCCATCGAGGCATTTTATTTCATTTACGGTGCAGTCTACCAGATACAGTCTATTCCTTATTTTATCGCGCGTTTTCTTGTATATAGTGCTTTCGACGTATTGTTTGTAAATATCCTCGTCTCAATAAAGGCTTGATTTTCGACAAAGCATACTACACAGCCACAGTTGACGTGTTTGTGGCAAGTAAACTTAGCGGTGATGTACCATCCAGATTTCATAACGACCTCCTCAGCATACCATCATTCTTATTTTTCATTTTTTGGAAACGTCTATTCAATAAACCGGAAAGGGGAAGCGAGGAGGAGTCTGGCAACTGTAGTACAGCCCTCTGGACCGTTCTTTTTTCGAAAAGAGTCATATCAGGGTTATCATAATTAGACAAAAGTATTTCGTTCTCGTGAGCAGCATTCCTTGGGATAGTTACTCGGGCGAGTTTCTCATGCGAAGGCGTTAAGCGTGCGGCGCTCGCCACGCACCTGTTGAAGCATTTCCTACAGTCTCTAGAAGTGTTCGAGTTCCCCCTCATCGACGGTTGGCCATTTTTGTAAGAAAGTATGCCTTCCAACTACTGGGAATCAGCAAAAATCAACCATCGCGGACAACATGAGGCTCGTTCCACGTAGGTACGATGTTCTGGACAGGAGTTTTGTCGGTTCAAAGTAACCAGGGGGCTGGCGGACCAACCGACTGAGCCATCTTTCAGGCCAACATCCAGGGGTCGCGAGTTCAAATCCCTGATTTTCTTCGTTTTTTTTTGTTTTCTTTTTATCTTTTTTCTTCTAGTTTATCATTATAACAGGGAATTACATGTCTCCGGCATTTCGTCCGTTCGGGAATCCTCTGAATTTTTTTTTCTTGGAACCCTTGTATTTTTTCCTGTATTATTAATGGCCACTAATGTGCAGCTCATAAACTACCCGGTTTGTGCGGTTTAACTATCAACTATGTGTGAGGTTTAACCGAGCTCAGAGTGGTCAGCCTTGACTGATCGAAGAAGGCAACACTGTAGGTTAAATGAGGTATGCAACTCCCGTCTCCCTAGTGCTTAGGCTCACTGCGTTCCCAGAAAAACTACCAGGTCACTTACCCCCCCCCCCATTACGTCATTCTCATTAGCTCTATTATAATTCCTGTCTAATGCTGTAGGAAGGATGAACATACCACCGATAGCCGTCGAGGTCGCCTGCTTTGTGCGAATCTCTGCGCGATAGTGCCACTGAACATTCGGAACAGCCACCCGGGAACGCGAGTGTTCGGACAACAAGAGACAAGCATACGCGACGAGCGGATCATACGACACTCGGAGCCTCTTGGTAAGCACTGAGAGAACTATTGCCTTTTTATTTTTGCGCACAAGTGGTAAGCGGTGTTCTAATTTAGCAAAAATACATCGTTTACCTAGGCGCGCTCAAGTACGCGTGCATGCGTTGATGCGGGATACAAGACGCTAGGGCAACCGAGAATTGAGACTATGTCGTGCAACCTATACCGATAAGCAAAAACCTGCAAAGAGCGGACAAATTATCGGATCTCTTACGCATAAAGGGCCCTCCGGGCCGTACTTCGCGCTCTGCCTCCGATGCCGCGGCAAGGGCCATATAGGGAGCGTGTGCCGTGTGCCACGCTGTGGGCTCTGTCGTCGTTTTGGCCACGACGAGACCCAGTGCGTGAGAAGCTACGCTAACGTGACCGGGTCTGGCCGGAGCGACGCATTAGACGAGCACTTGATGGATCAAGCGGACGCGGAAGAGACTGCTGGAGCGGGCGGAGACCCAAGAGGCGCACAAGCCAGTGGTCATGGCAAGCGTCAAGTGCCAACCCAGCAAGGGCAGCAGCGAGGCCGAGGCCAAGAATGAAGTGCAACGTGAACCGTCTGCTGAAAATTCTGTGGTGCGTGAAAGTGGGGGCGGCGCGGTGGCTGCCGAGGACGTTCTGCGACAGGGCAACTCTGGCGCTGCCTTCATCAAAGAATCTGGCGAGAAAAGCGACCAGGCCCACGCCGTTTCAAGGAGACCTCAAGAAATCCCCGATGAAGATGGCAGGCTTGCGGAAGACGACGGTGTCAGCAGCGAAGGGCCACCGACGAAGGCTTCCTCTTTCCGGCGGTCTACGCTCAAGCCCAAGCCGAATGTTCCGCTTGAGAGGAGGCCGACGCGAGAACTTCCACCTGAGGGGCGGCAGATGCCGACCGTCCCCCCAGATTAGCGGATGACGCCGACAGTTCCCCCCGCAGTAGCGGGGTGCTGTTCGGTAGAAGGCTTAGTAGGGACTAGGTGCAGCGGAATCTTTCAAGTGAATGATGAGTAGCGCAGTGGGAAACGTCATAGCTTCGCCGTATGAGACGGAGCTTATGATAGTTAAGAATTTTTTTGTAAAGTTTCACGGACTTTCATTTCAGAAATGCATTGCAGTTTGCGCTTGACCTTTTCTTTCGATGGCACATAATCATGGAATAGCGATACATATTGGCACGCTTAACGTACGCAGGTTAACGGCTAGACGGCGACAAGCACAATTAAGTCGCCTGATGCTGGAAAACGACATAGTCATTCTTGCTGTTCCAGAAACTAAAACTGAAAGCGAAGAGCAAACGGACAAAATGGTTATGGTTTTTAAATCGCGTTACAACATTTGTGTTTGTCATGGAGCAGGTAAGGCTGGTGCCTGTCTTTTATTTTTGTGTAATTCAATAGGTATTGTTGCGCAAAGTGTAATGTCGGCCTAAGATGAGCGATTGGTCCCGTGTGATTTCTCTTTGAATGATGTTGATTGGCGAATTATCTGTGTGTACGCTCCAAACAAAATTGGTGATAGAAAAAAAAAATTTTTAACTGTGCTGAGTCACACCTGCTGTGTGAAAGAAATGTTGTTCTTCTCTGAGACTTCAATTGGGTTTGCATGTCCGATGATAGGGTGCCCAGTACAATAACACGTGATACAAGTGCGCATCATTTCTGCGCAATCGTGGCAGACTACGATTTAGTAGACGTTGGAAGCATTTTAAGCGGCAACAGTGTTCTCTTTACTAATGTTCAAGGGCAGAGTCACGCTCGACTTGATCGTTTGTACGTATCAGCACACCTTGCGCGAACGGTCACTAGCTACGAAATAAAGCACGTGAGCTTGAGTGACCACAGCCTAGTAACGTGTACATTGGGCATGAAACATAGAGGGTCTAAATTTAACTGGGAACTGTGGAAAATGAACGAAACGATCTTAAGTGATGAATGGTTTGTAAAAACTGTAAAAGGAAAAAAATGACGTAATGCGAATAGATGCTACAACAAAGTGGGCTGAGCTGTGGGAGCAGTTTAATATTGAAGTGAGAATGATTGCGATCGAAAAGGCTTGTGTGATACGTCATAAAGCTAAACAAAGAGAGAAAGAACTGCAAAGCATGCTCGAATATTTTCTAAACGCGGAGCGCCCAATACCGGTATGTTTTTCGAAACATATAAGAGAAATTAAACGCGAACTTGAAAGGGTGGACGCTGAAATTTATCAAGGAGCTGCGATAAGAGCACGAGCCGAGAGACTGTGGCTGGGAGAGGCGCCAACTAAGCGCGCGCTCAGTGAAGAAAAGGTTCATGCCTCCAAGAACATAATTAAATAGATTTGTTTTAACAGCACAATGTCAAAAGATCCGGAAGTAATTGAAAAAATCTTTCGTTGAACACTACCGAGAGTTTGCTCGGTAGGATGGTGCCCGTAACAGAAGAGTTTGTAAACACCTTTCTAACGCTCCTGCCAAAATTAGAAGACGAAATAAAAGAGGGACTCGAGAGACCAATCTCTGCGAAAGAAATTACAGAAGCTACAGAAGACTTGGGTAAGGGAAAGGCGCCTGCACAAGATGGCCTAACGGCAGCTTTCTATAACACTTTCAATGCAGAAATAAGCGAGATACTGCACAGCGTAATATCAGAAGCTTATGAAACTAAGCACTGGTCGCCATCATTCAGGAAAATTCATGTCGTGCTTATACCGAAAACCACCGATACGGTAAAGCTGAAATTTGTCACTCGATACAGGCCCATAAGTCTCACGAACGTGGATTATAAAATCTACATGAAGGTTCAGTCTCACCAGCAAGACACCAGAAAAGAGCATCATCGCCCGTTTTGGCTCGCGTCACAAAAAAAAAACGAATTCCTTCGGAAAGCACCTTTGCGTACGTCTGACAAGAAGTATATAGCGCTATTTACGTCAATGAACACCTTACCATTGACAACAAACGACTATTCAGCAAAGCACTCGCCCTCAAAAAAGAAAGGCGTTACCTTTGGACCGAGAATTGCCATATCAAGGTGCGCAAGACTGATGACAGCAGGGTCTTGAGGATAAGTGCCGAGTGGGATCTGCGCATCTTCACGTAGATATCAATTGCAACATTTGTCATTTTCATAATCTGTTCTTGACAACATCACTCTATGGCATTGCTCTCAACGGCAGAAATAAAATTGTTGCTCGCTGGTTCTAACTGCTCATTACTACACATCAATGCGCGAAGTTTATGCAAAAACCAAGGTAGCATTACTGCCTTTATTGATTCACTTGGTTATTTCTTCTCATTTTTGTGCATTTCCGAAATTTGTCTTGACTTTTCTGATCGTAATTTATGTGGTTTTCGGTCGTTCTATTCCGAATACTGTCACTGCACTTCAGATCGGCATGGTGGTTCAGCTTATCTTCATATCATCGAAAATCAAGTACGAACGTAGGCTTGACCTGTGTTTAAACGTATCTACATGTGAATCAGAGTGGATCGAAACTAACCTGTCGCCTTCTAGTAATCGCAATGGTCTAATCATTGGTCGCATTTATCGCTTCCCATCTTCACCAGTTCCTGATTTCTTGCGCAACCTTTCCACAATTCTTCATAAAGTTTCAGCTGAAAATAAACAGATTTTATTAGTTGGTGACATTAACATCAATTTAATGGATACTGATATTAGTTCAGTATTATCATATAGCGATTGTTTTGTTGTATTCGGGCTTGAGTCTTTAATTATTTCTCCTACTAGATTTTCCGCTTCTGGAACTAATACTCTTGTTGATCACGCCTTAAGCAATATCACACCGTCTCCAAGTGCGGGTGTCATTGACATGTCTATTACAGATCATCTTCCCCATTTTCGTTACCTTTGTTACAGAAAAATCTTACTATGACAATAGTTATTTCACTTCCAGGTTCGACCGGGATAACTTTGTTAATACAATAAATCGTACCAACTGGTCATCAATTAGTACTCTATGTGATCCTGAAGAGGCACTCGAACAATTCTGCTCATTATTTTTGAAAACTGCGTTCGCTAGCAGAACCGTCAAATGCAAAAAAAAGTTTACATTTTCACGTAATTCCTGGATAACAAAAGGTTTGTTAACCAGATGCGTAAAAAATGTAATCTTTTCAGGAAGCCTAAAAAACAACCATTCAATGTAAATCTAGCATATCGCTATAAAATATACTGTAACATGTTGAACAACCTACTCAAAAAATTGAAACGGCTTTGCTATGAGAAAGAATTCTGCAAGGCTAAAAATATTTCTAAGAAACAATGCCAACTTTTCAACGACTCTTTCACTGCACCCCAGGCTAGTAGAACAATTGATATAATAACTTATAAACATGATTCTTGCACTGAATCGTCTTGTATAGCTAACTCATATAGTGATTACTTCTATGAAGTGTACAGTATTAGCCTGATAGCCTCTTCCTATCCATGCAACCGTTGCAATCATACATTCTTTCTTTTTCCCTTCACAGCCGATGAGGTCTTTTCTGATACATTAAATCTAAAGAACACTTATCCAGATCTAGATAATGTCTCTGCCTATCACTTCAAACTTGTTGCCACTTGCATTGCGGAAACACTAAGCAGCACAATTAATCTAATTTTTAAATGCGGTACCTTTCCCAGTTTGCTTAACAAGGCAAAAGCAATTCCTGTCTTTAATAAAGGTGATAAATCTCTGGTGTCTAATTATTGCCCAATCTCTATTTTGTCTTCCTTTAGTAAACTTGTCGAGAAATTATTTCTGAAACGTATAAACAGTTACCTAACACTGTTTAAGTTGTTGAAATCTTACCAATTTGGTTTCCGTCGGCAGTTCGACGAGTTTAGCTTCTATTGCATTAACGGATTACATAAGGAGCTCTATTGACAGTGGTAAATTTGTTCGCTCAGTATGTTTTGATTTTACTAAAGCTTTTGACATTGTGAATCACACCATTTTATTTGCCAAACTAGAATCTTTAGGTATAACAGGTCCAGCTTTAACTTTTCTCAAAGAATACCTACATGAACGTGAGTAAACAGTCTGTGTAATGGACGCTTATTCCGAGTTGAAAGTTATTATACAAGGGGTACCACAGGTATCAATACTGACACCCATGTTGTTTTGCATTTATATTAAACGACTTACCCAATGTTCTTGACTTTTGTATTACTATTTTATAGGCTGATGATACCCCTATTTCCATGTCTGATAACTCTTTGACAACTGAACAATGCACTAGCGAAACTTGTTGAATGTGTCCATTGAATCATTTAGTTTTAAACCCTCTCAAAACTCAGTTCATGTTATTTAAAACAAAGCAGAAGATCGTGCCGCATATCCCCCATGTAACTCTCGACAGTCACCTTATTCCTGCAGCGGACTGCGTGTTGTTCCTTGGAATAAAATTAGATTTTCACTTGAAATTTACTAATCATATTGCGTTTGTTAAACAGAAGACACCTTTTGGCATAAGATCTCTCATAAAATCACGCGCATTTTATTCAGAACACTCATTATTACCTGCATACTATGCGTTCATTGATAGTCATTTCACCTATGGTATTGCTTTCTGGGGAAACACGAAGAACTGCCACCTCTAGTCTATTCTGCACATACAGAGCCAGGCTATTCGCATAATCACCAACAGTTCCTTTTACCCAAATGCTCTCTCGCTACTCCAGGCAAACATTATACTACCTGTATCTGGCTTCTCGTTTTGAAATTACATAACAAACCACTGCCTTGCGAATTCGTGGACTACAATTTACTCACTAATACCAACCACACTAGGTTGGCGCGTAATTACAACTTGTTATTACCTAAATGTAACAGAAACTATGGAAAAATGGCATCCTCGTTTTCAGCATTAAAAATATGGAATGACCTACCCCATTCACTTAAACTAACGTCTTCTTTGAATGTATCCAAGCAGGAGTTAAGATGTTTTATTATTTTGTAAATAGTTTCACGTCCTATAACTTGTTCTCTGTATAATTATGCTTTTTGACATATGTACTTTTTGGTTTGTTTTCTCTTACCAATTTATTGCATCACGCGCATTCAGTTGTTTTCCTTGTACTTTTTTTCTTTGCTCCTTTAACCCACGTTTTCTGCACATATTTTTTTATAACTGAGAGTCCCGTTGCAGTCATTGACTTTGGGACCCTTCTCTGTGTACTATTTGTTGTTTACTCATTGCTTTTTGAATTAAGGATAAACTGAAACTGAGTGTATTTGGTGTCGGCTTCAGATAACGTTCTCAAAGCTCAAGCTATGGAATGTACCCTCCCATCCCATCCTGAAAACCCATCCACAGAAATATGAAAAATTCGCTGACGAAAACTGTACTCCGTAATGCGACAGTCTTTTGAACACATGGACACAATACTGAGGGAACTATCCCTGCAGCTTCTCTATTTAAAAACAGGCTGAAGGAACACTAGGTGACATTACTACTACATTCATTACTAGGCGGCAGCATTCATCGACGTCCAACATGTCACACTTGCGGTACGCTCCTTTTCGTGACGTCAGAGCCAATCGGCGAGCACCCTTCCGTCGAGGCCCCACCTCACGTACTCTTCCCAACTGGCGCTTTCAAATAGGGCAGTCTAGTTGCTGCGGCAACTTACACAGCCGCCACACAGGTGAATGATCTCTCCAACGTCGGTTCTGGTCGTTGCCCAGTCCAAGCGAGCTAGCGCCTTGAGTGACAACCATCTCAAGTCGGTCCATCACACGCCGAGCGCACAGATCACCACCCCACCGAAACCCACGTGGCTACAACCAGCATCTCACCGTTTCCATCCAGACGATGAGGCGCATTTCATGCCTGTGTTTGCCTCCAGTGTTATGATGGACTTCGTTATGGGAGACATGGGCGGCGCCAACGACTACGTCGCCTACGCAAACGAAAACGCCATGGTGACTCCCGAATGGCTGATGTGCGGTTTTTGGATTCGGAGAGTGCGGTCGTCGATCGACAAGATAGCGTCGAGGAACTGCAGCACACAACGTGTAACTAAGGTACGAAGATCCTTGTTGAAGAGCTTCTTGGAATGCCCCAGTGGTTGCTGCTACGTACTCAGTCGGTTTTCGTGTTCTCTATGGGGAAAGGGACCTATCACATTCGTGCACCCGCTACCTTACAACTGCGTCTGTGTGTTCTACGGGACGGTTCCCTCCAAGGTGATACAATCTCCCTGCCTCAACATTATGTGCGATAAATGCCGAAACAAAGCCATGAGCGGCACGAGAGAACCGCTCCACGTGAACCATGAAACCAGCGACGAAGCCAAGACGCACGTGGTCCGTGCATGTCCCTCCGACAGTGCCCCTTTGTACGAGTGCAACGTCCAGGTGGACCTTATCAGCATGAAGCACCTGGAGCGGGAGATCGTGCTTTGCGTGCAGGCAGGCTTGGGGTGCCGTTTCCAGGGTGACCGGAAATACATCAGCCATCACTTCTACTTCGACTGTCGCCATGGCCCCAAAAGCTTCGACCGCTGCGGCAGCACCCAGATTCCAGCGTTCAACCTTCTGCGGCATACCCTGCACTGTCGCGACGGTAGGCGGGTGAGAAGACGCTAGGCGCCAAGAGTATACGTTTCCAATTGCGCGTGTATTGTAATCTATTAGTTCTTCTCACTAATACACAAAGATATGTTCCACACCCATCGCATGAGTGGTTATTGCAGCACGTCGTGGTCGGCCGGCAACGGCCTGATCAGGCGAGTGGTGTGAGCTTACTACAGAAAACCGAGCACTGAAAAGCAGCTTGTTGAAACGCTTCTCGCTCTACACTATCCCCATCTTTTAACGTGTTATAGCAGGTCGTCTGAAACGACATTAAGCGAAATATCACTGATCTTTGATACTGGACGCATTTGTGTGTTTCCGGTCTTGATGGTAGTAAGTATATTTTCATTAACCTTTTGGATGTTTGTGAAATAAGATTTTTTTTTTCACTTGAAGTTATCGGCGTTTTAATTCCGTCCGCGCACGTTATTTAATATGAAGAATTCTTCAATGTGGAGGAAGGAAAGCACTAGGAGGGAGTGTCACGTGACAACTTTGAAGCCTAGTCAAAAAAGTGGAGAGGAGTGGGACGACGGTAAATAGGCTGTCAAGTGATAGGCAAGCGGTAGCTTCAGTCGGCTCACTTTGGTTGCGTCTGCTGCCGGTATTTTGGCATATGCCCACATCGTCGCTGTGGCTAACGCAAGCTTAGGTTGAGTGATGTAATTCAAGTTTGTGAAGCAGTCGACTCTGAGTTATGTCAATCAGGTAATGCACCGAACAACCACTTGGCTCGCCCCTTAAGCAAGCAGCAGACAGGCGCCAATGCAGTAGCGAACGAAGGCACGTTATTAGGATCAAAACTCCGTGACGACCACCTCAAAGACGACTGGTCGCACTTGGAGGCAGTTTCGGGGAAACAAGGAAACCTTTCCCTTTGCAAACCAGTGAAGTCAACCGAGCCGCCTTCCTAAGGCGATTCGTCGCGCTTTCGGCTATCTTCTGGCAAACAATATAGTGTCCTTCCGCCTGAACACACGTGCAGGAGATCAAGTGAGTGTCTAGGACTCGCAGCGACAGCCCTTCCGTTTGAAAATGAAATCGTCCCATCTTGTGCCTAATTATGGACTGGCGAGCCTGGGACCCCGACTATATTGGAGACCGTGCCGGCCCACTGTTATAGGGGATGGTCGCAGTCGAGGCTGTCATACTGTTCAATAAACTAACACTCACATGAACATTCACACGAACTAAAAGCTAGGCGGTGTAGTACAAGTGCAAGATAAAAATGGGAGAAATGCAAATCCCCGCCATTCTTTCTCACTTTGCCGAACCGCATGCTTTATCTTTTCATATTATGTGACAAACTCTCAATGATTTCGTAATAGCTATGCGGCGGGCTGCTCCGTTTGAAGTATTTACTAATATTTTATTCTTTTAAGCGCATTGTTTGTGTAGATCATGAACACAAGATTATATGAGATTATATGTGAGATTATATGTGGTCGCGTACCCGCTTTCTCAATACCAGACATAAAAGGAGAACTGAAGAACAAAGAATTCTTCTCCAAACCTACACGTTGCGCCAGCATCAGGACCACATCAACGACCGCCACGTTGGATGAACCACCGCGCCACGTACACGCCGTGAAAAATGCGAATAATTATCGGGGACGTGTGGAAGAACATTAGCGCCGTTGTGCTGAATAATATTAAGGAATGTATGATAAATGTCCTTGAAGCCACAGCTTTGTAGTGACGTGCACGAAATGTTGCGCCCTTCGATGCTCGACCAATTAGGTATATGCAGAAGCTTAAAGATATTCGCATGCACCCATTCCGGGGGATTGTTCAAGAACCCGCTAGGTCAAAGTATTTTAATATACACCCCGAACATATCCTTCGCTTCCTCCACGGGAGATTATTAATACCGGAAATCCAGCTGCTCCATATTTAGTAACCACCGTATGATACCAGCAGAGAATAGAGCAAGACGGATAATAAGTATATTTTTTAAATATTTGTGTAGATATAGTTGTATGAGGGACAAATGGGATAAGCTTGTATTTTCAAAAGAAAACGCAAGAGAGAGTGGGACAAAAATTACGTTACTGCTAGTGGGAGTTGAACGGAAAACCTTTGGATTTTTCGGTCGCGTCATATACCGGTGACATGATGGCTCTCTTCAGTTTGGTTTTCCCTGCTTTAGCAACATAAATCCTTCCATTAAGAAGTGCTTATTTGGTAAGTATTTATATGTCGTACTTGGTATAAAAACAAAACTTTTCCTTTCCACAAAGCTTTTCCTGTGTCCTTTGTTTGCATGGTATCTCTAGAAATAGAGATAAAAGACTGGTCAGAAATTGACACCCGTACGTGTGCCACACGGTAATATGTGTATCCACGCCAATCGTCTATTATTATGATATGCGTGCAGCCCTGCGACGAAATGCCGGGCAATGCCTCCAGCTCGCTTTCCTCTTCCGAGCTAATAGCCCTTTCCGATAAAATGTCTTCGTTCTTGTTCCTTGCTGAGGTGTGCCCCATTCCAACATGACAGCGATAAGGGACGCTTGAATTGAGGACCCCATTGGGAGCACCCGCAGCCAACGTATTGAGAGTGACGAGGTTCATGGCTTTCTCGCTTGAGTGAAGAGCATAGTTGGGATCTGCAGCCAATACTCAAACTATCGAACGGCCACTAAGCGTGCCCCCAGCCACTCCCTGAGGTGATGACCTGTAAAACAATGGTAGGCAAAATGGAAGAGGAGTGTCACGAACGTCATCGGCTAACAAAAGGACCCCCGCCACGTCCAAGGATGACCATCCCATCATACCTCTCGACTAAATATCTGGACGATGTACGGAGAGGCATTATTAAAGGCAATCGCCACACGTAACTGAGAATGTCACTACCCTATACCTAACGTGCAATCTTGTTTTTTGTTTCATCGTTGTGATGCATGCCTGCGTCATCATCTCTTGTTTCGTGTGTTCTAACATGTATCGGCTTGTGGTCGTAATAATTTAGAAACTGTTACTTAGGAACTGCTGTTCAGCTTGAGCTATCGTCAGCATAAAGCTTTTACAAACTATTGGCCTTTCGATTTTGCATCCACCTATCAGTAACAGTAACACGTAGTGTTTCGAATTTGTTACGCTTTGAAGGCGCAATGATTTATGGACACGTAGAACAAGCGTCACACATTCTACGACACATAAAAAAACGATCACTTTTCTTTCACTTTATCCATGTTTAAACAAGTCCAAGACCTAAGCAAGGTGTTGGGGTTTTATGAGCTTCAGCCCCCCGTCCCCCCAAATTTTTTCGTGCTGTCATGCACCGCCGACCAAAACAACCCCTGGAGCCGGAGGTTATTCTGGATTTTGTCTAGAATGTCGTCTTCAGGCTCGAAAAGACATTTCAGCGCGAACATGGAGAACTCGGGCTGGATTTCGCGGCAACGTCCATGCACCGGGAGCCACATAACACATGGAGCCCCATTCGAGCACAGTTTCAAGGGCGTTTCGATGGTGAGCGGGCTCGTTGCGGCATCTCGGGGAGGCCGCGGAATCACCGTAGCGCATTGATTTCTATTCCGAAACTTTATGGGTAAAATGTTCTCATAAATTTTTGATGGGATACATGCACTCACATTTCCAAGATCCTGCTTCAGATTTTCAATTCCGCAAGTTTGGGGGTTTAATGTTGTTATACGCATTTGATGCTAAAGGAGCAGTGACTTTTCAAAAGTCGTACATCGGACCATTAAACGAGACAAGCCAAATCAACACACTATAAGACAAGCTGACAAAGCACGCAGAGACGTCCGATGCGTTGTAGCGGTTCATTAGTGCCGTCGTTTCAAGAAAAAGAGCATCAACATTTTTTTTCCGCTTGTACCAAAGCTTCCATCGAGACACTAAAGCCAGCAATGGTAACAACCTTTGCTGGCTTTGGTGTCTTTACGGAAGCTTTGGTACAAGCGAAAAAATGTTGATGTTCTTTTTATTTCGTTCTTATTTATTTTTCTACTTTGACTTTTCCGCAAGGACACATTGAGGCTTTTCAATTTTCTTGTTCTCACTACCCGCGGGCTGTCAAAGCCAGCCAGAGCGCAAGCGTTCTTCTCGTGCTGCGCGACCACCGCGCGGCGTACTTCAGTGCACGTTCGTTTTTCTCTGGCTGAGTGGATTTTCGCCTGGCAGACATTTGGACGCTTTCTCCCTAGCAGACGAGAAAAAGAAACAATGATCGCTTGCCGCCATCACTGTGGGGCCCCGACGGATTGCAACGCTTTTCGCTTGAGTGCACCCTTTCCGGAACGTTCTGTCTCGCCGGTGTAGGATACCGAGCAGTATGCCTATGGTCCTCTGTAGACGCAGATCTCGAAGATTTCTTCATTATTTCTTCGGTAGCCACATTAGGTGCCCAAAGTAGGCGTTCGATGGTGGCCAACATGCTTTCGTTTGCGTTTCTACATGACAGTGCCCTACCCTATAAAGAAATGGCATTGTTGCGGCGCAGTGAATTGTCTCATGGTGAAAGTTCGATTTTGTTACTTCTTCTCTCACGGAAAGTATTGGCCACGGGACGCTTCAGTTGCCGGATACTCTTATTACATTATTGCGATAGCAATTGCGTGGACACTCCAGGCGCATTAAGGCCGTCGCCGTCATGTTCCTTATGGAGACCAGGGCGATAACATCGTCCCCGCGGGCCGCATGCTGCACGTGCGAGTGAAAGCGTAGGGGGGAGGGCGGGTGAACCGACGATAGTGGCTCAGCCTTGTGTGCGCAAGGGAGAAAAGTGGGGAGGAAGCGCGCCACCTTCCGTCGCGGGCGATCCATCGAGGAGAAGGGAGGGGGCAGGATTCCGTGATCGGTGAATCTGTTTGCGCGACATGTTCATTTGCCTTGTTGGGCGCATTATGTATAGTGACATTTTCATAGGTATGTAGATATATTGGGGACTTATACGTATATTTAAATATCTTGTTGCACGGTTTTGTGTATACGTGCACTGAACTTTGTTTCCAGTGACTTTTTTGCGCTTTATCAAGCGTTTCAATGTATATTCCATTGAAACTTCACATTTCTAATGTGCCCGGCGGCCTTCTAGATTAGGAGAAAGGCCACACCCGCGACATGCAGTTGTCATGCCTCCATTCGTCACACCTATCAGCAGCACGTGTGCCCGGCGGCCCCACAGATCGGGTATAACCCGTACAAAAAAATTATTGAGAAGGCATTAAAATATCGCTGGTCAATGTTGAGTTTTTATTGAGAAATTATTGAGAGCTTGTTGGAAAATTGTTGGGTTGAGTGTTGAGGGCTTTTAAATATTGGCCACTGAAATTTTATTGAAACACAATTGGGTATCTCAATGTTGAATTATTCTTAAGTTACCATTGAAAGTACATTGTGCTTAAACAGCCCGTTGTGTTAGTTTTGTTGAATGGTTGTTGGGTTACCATTGATTCTGCTTTGAACTGACGTTGTGGTAGTTCTGTTGACCTGTTGTTGTGTTATTATTGCCACAGAAGTTAAAAGTACATTGTGGCCCAGTTGAGATGACATTGAGATTTCAGAAGTCGTCATTGAAATAAGATTGACGTTTCGTTGGGCTAGTGGATGTTTATTCATATGTTGAAATTGCTTTGCTGTTCGCACTTGCATGCCCCGGTGCCTGCTCATAACTTTCCCAAACACAAACAAAAGCAAAGGAGAGACTGATCAATTTGAAGTGCCTTTATTTACACTAAATATGCGCGCACATGAAACATTATTACAGTACATAAGGCACCACTACATCGGACCTGGAGACATAGGCTAGTACCGACACCACTCTAGCAGTGCAAATACATCTGAAAAAACCTATGCATATGAATTCAATCAAAACGATCATTGTGGTCTTCACTTTCGACTTAAGTTGATGACAAGAAGGCAAAGCGACTCAAAAGGCAGGGCTTAAGCATACCCTTGTAACAACCAATTTTGAACACATGAACATTTGAAGCTGCTTGCATGTGAATACACACGACATCTGAATATGTTACATCAAAATGTTTCGCACACTAATACATCACAGGAAGAGCTACGGCTCACTGTGAGAAAGCAAAATAACAGACTTGAAACAAATGACTTCACATAAATGTATACAAGCTTTAGCACACGTCTTTCACCTCGATTAAAATTTAATGAAGTACCAAAGTAGACTTGCCTGAGCTTTTTGTCTACGAGATGTATATATTTTCATGTTACCCAATTATTTTATAAAATAGCATCACTCAACTTAGCTAATAATTGACGAGACATAATTTCGAAAGTTGTCGGGCATGGTGAACACCTGAATCATATGTTTCTGACGACCCAAGTTTGCTTTCTTCAAAAATAAACTTGTAAAGCTTTTGCGTACTGAATGCAGCTTATCTCCCTGGCACAAGCGAAGAGCAAACAGTACACCCTTTACTTATGTTAATTTGGGGTACAGAAGAAGTTGCTGGTGGCATTTCCTGAATTTAGTGAGCTCATTTTCAGTTAATTTTGCTGGACTTGCACAAAGCTAATGAGAGCACTTTTGGGGGCCTTTTTCACTATACCGAGCAGCTGAGTGGTGCCACAGTCAGTAAAGAGGCAAGGCAAGGCCGATACATTGAACGATAAGAGAAAAAATATTTATTTAGCACAGGAAATTGGTAGTAACACACGGCTAACACAATTCAAAACAGTCAAATAAATGGTCACCTGCACTTGCAGTATCAAGTACCCCAGAAATAGTCATAAAGGATGAGAAAAGGTTCCAATGACTGGACAGCCAGATTGATGAGACCGTGGAAAACGCAAATAAATGCATATACGAAACACCAATGACCTCAATTGCGAAGGTAAATTGTATTAAAATGCTACGAGAATTTTATTGCATAAAATACATAAAAGTAGCATAAAAATGGGGGCAAAGCAGTAACAAAGACCGAGGGAGATACAGCACCCGTGTTGAAAAAGAATTACAAGTGATATACATGCATATTTAAGCTCCCGACAATTTTTTCTCCAATATATACAAAATATACAAAAAGAACACATGCACTTACCGCATAAAAAAACGTTTCTGCGCCTGGAGAATGCAGCACAGTACAAAGCAGCGTCATGAGAAGCGAAAAGTAGAGCTTAGTATGTTTAAAAAGTACGAATGCTTGCATACCTACAAACAGGCATGTGACATGTCATGCCCTGAATGGATGAAATTCATAAATCTTACACACAAAGTTACCATCACTCTTATTGGCTTCCTTAGGGCACTCCTTGAAGATGAACTAGAAAATGTACATCAGTGTTAAAAACAATGAGCAGATAAAACGCTATAGCGTTCCTGAAATAAACAGCACAAATAACTTCATGTATCAATTCTATGGACACTTTGCCAATTCGGTGTACATTTAGATTTGACAACCACCCAAACAGAGACAAGAACAATGAATTAAGGTAGCAACGCACATGAACGCTGACTAAACTAGAAGTTCATTCGTGAAGACAAAGATTTTAAACACACTAGCCAACTTCACAAAGAAAAAGCCATGGATGCGCAGCAGAAACAGCCCGGCACAACAAAAAAGGACCGAAAGACGTCCTGTAGAATAAACATGTGCGTCAAACACTAACAAAAACATGAAAACTGAAAGGTTTGTCCTGTAAGTGATATTGACGAGAAGTACTGCAGCAACTCTTTCCCACTAAGGGTAACAGAAATCTAGCTTATGAATTTTTCTTCGTGATCAATTAATAATGCTTCCATAAGTCCTCTTGTGTTCTGGTCTTTCCGATTAAACAATCGTTCTTTCTGCTCTATACCACAACAACAGAGGAGTTCCAGAAGCAACATTTATTGATCACAAACGGAACAAATGCATAACCAAGTTATCTGTTACCTTTAGTGGGAAAAAGTTGCAGTTCTCAAAAGAGTATTTCTCGTTGGGTAGTATCACTTATCGGACAAATCTTTCGCTTTTTCGAAAGATTTGTCCGATAGTACTCGTTTTTCACGCACGTTTATTGTACATGACATGGCTTTTTCATATTTTTTTTCTTGTCGCACGTGGCTGTTTCTGCCACGCATGCTCGGCTTTTTACCTTTCTCAAGTTGACCAGTATCTTTAACACCTGTCATCAAAAGTAGACTTTCAGTTCAGCTTGCGCTCGTGTGTGCTCCAACCTATTTCGTCGTCCGTAGTCCGCCTCTGTTCGTGCTGATGTTTACAGTACGCACGTATCACTTGGTTAGGCTGGTAAACAGTCTCACAAGCAAAAGTAAATGCCTCCCCTCAAAAGGTAGCCCATCCTTTACTACTAAACGCCAGAGCAAATCGAAAGTAAGCCTTCACAGCGTCCATGCGGCAGCTAGTACACCACAGAGCAGCACAAAAAATAGTTGAAAATCCCACTTGATGGAGAGTGGCAACAGAGATGCGAGCTTGCTAGTGAATCAGCCACATATCAGCGGGTGTCTCTTGCACGACGCAAAGGTGCTCTTGACGCAGAACCCTTTAGCACCTGGGAATTTGCTGCATACGTAACTTGTGCGAAGGGAATGCGGACAGAAAATGAGATTACGCGGATTAAGAATCTGCCACACATTGCACATGACTACGCACGAAATAGAAGTACACACTATACTGGCAAGTAAAAATTTGCGACTCTTTACGAGTGCCGTCGCTTTACGAGTGCCGTCGACAAAAGGAAGAAATGGGTTGCTACGGTAAATGTTAGCTAAAACACGCACAGCGATGTTTCACAGCAGGGAAAAATATTCCCGGCTCTCTCGCAGAACCAAAGACCACGCGACAGTGCATAGCCGATACCAAGCAGATATCAAATCTTTGGGTAGAAGTCCAGCAGAAGGAATGACCTAAAGATACGCCGAGAGCGATGCGAGCGTGAGAATGCCTGTACGATTAAGAACATGTACCGCTTCTTAAGAACATGTAGCCGCTCCGGTGTGGATCCGATCATCACACGCGATTTGTGCTCAGAACGTCGCGTACACGCCCTTGCGCGTTTTGCGCGGTAGCGTAGCAGTGACTATAGCTACATGCACGCGTCATTCTTCGCCGCGCAAATGGTGCTCGAGTGTGACGCTTAGCTCGAAGCGACAACGTGCCGATTGACGCTCCTTTCGCTTCTGCAAGCAACGCACATTCGGATCGGTCCAACTCAAAGAGGCAGCAGAGAACGGTGGCATGTTTCGGTTATCGCCTATTAAAATTGTACAGTACGCCTTCAACGGCAACCCGCCGCGCTAGATAAAGATGCTTACTGCTGTAGTTTTGGCGGTGTTAGGCGATAAGGCGAGCCCGTCGGCTGCTGTGTTCTTTGCCGACGTCGTCACTACACCTCTTTTCATTTGCGCTGTGTATCCGTGTACAGTCACCGCGCGGAAGCTGTGACTAATCGGTTGGCCGTTCTCCGCAAATCCCAAAGAAGCGAAATATATGTTGCAGTACTCCGCATCATTAGTCGCAACCGAAATCGAGGCGCGCCTAAGCGCTACGGTATAAAAGACGATCACACTAGCCGTATGGTATACGATCAGCCACTAAGGTAAAAAAAAAATAATTTTGATGTCCTACGTGCCAAACCAACGATCTGATTATGAGGCAGGTCGTAGTTGGGGACTCCGTATTAATTTTGACTTCCTGTAAATTTTTAAGTGCATACAATGCACAATGCACGAGCGTTTTTGCATTCCGCTCCTTTGGAATGCGGCCGCTGCAGGGATCCACGACCTCGAGCCCCAAATTGCCACGGCGGCCGCCATAGTTACGAAATGCGTAAGCGTGAAATGCGTAAGCGTAAGCACAGCTACACACCTGCTGCACATTTATTTGTCGCGGTTCTCCTAAGCTCGTAGTGCCTGGCTAAATCCCTTGAAAGGCAGCGCGCCTCTCACGTATCCAAACGCGATAACAAGCGCTTAGACGGTCCACGTGAGCCCCTATGAAAGATGACGGGCCACTGTACAAAATTATCACTGTGCCGAGAAACCGATCCTTATGTTCCAATTGTGTTCTCTCATACAAATTAAGGAAACGTTATTAGACAGGAACAAATGAAGCAATGCTATTTTACGCACGTGGGGCGCCGCTGCCTCTTCGCCTACCATTGTTTCAAACGAAGTGACGGCGGCGGCGAGAGCTGGCATCGCGCGCTTTTGCTCCGGGGCATGCGGTTTGCTTGAAGAAAGTGAACGGTGTGCTTAGCATCTCACGCTTGTCAATGTCAAAATAGAAAAAAAAGGCTACGTGCTCAAGAAAACGAGATTACTTACCTATCTGCAGAAGCTCGGCTGCGACTGTTTCGGGGTGCCTTGTCTCCAACAGGCATCATGACCTATGCCGCGCAACTCATCAAATCAACCAGGCTCGCACATCAGTCAAAGACTAGTAGCTGGGTGAGCCAACAACTTCAACAGATAACGTCCCACTTATCGTCGTTAAAGCATTTCACTAAAATGTGCGTCATGATGTCCGAAAAGAAAAAAATACTTTCATCAAAAAGCGTGAGGCGTGAACCACCTTACAACTGCAACCAAGTAACTGAGTCCGAAAGCCGTTCACAGCTTCACTATCGTATTGAGTTATAAAAACCTTTCAAACACAAGATAACGCAGTGAAAAACCGCTAATTAATTAGCAATAATTTTTCGTGCACTAACCTTCATAAATTTTAAAGAACAACTTAATTTGTAGCGTAAACAATAAATACTACGACCAAAAAATGCGACTACGAAACTAGCGGCAACTATGTCTACTGTTGCAAAAGTGTGCGCGCAAACATACACACACGCACCCGAACGCTACCTTGACGTTTGTAGCGCCACCTAGAAATAAAAATTATTACTAATTTTGCAATTTTTACAAGAGTAACGCTTCCACAATAGTTTGTAGCGCCGTTGCAGGTGACGAGGTGACAAGTAAGGCATAAGAGTCCGTTACCTCAATTTCTTTCTTTTCCATTTGGTGTTTTTCTATTTAACTGAACATACGAGACCTGCAGGCGCGTATGTTTGTAGCTTGTGCGCGCTTGCATCCTACGGTTCCCACAGCGCGTCCGATGCTCGAAGGTAGCGTCGTCACGTGTCGGCGCCACTCTTATCGCCGGCCGCGCTGCCGCTCTGTCTACCTTTGGGAGAACTCCACATGCGCGTAGTCACCGTGTTTGCAAGTGAATTTCGCATTCTTGTGCTCCCCGAAACGTGCTCATTTTGGATAGTACCAATGGCTATGTCATCTAGTGTATGTTAAAACGACGATGGCATTTGTCCACCGGCGAAGAAATAAATCGTTATGAACGTGGGCGGTCATGAATCTGGTCTAACGTTGCAGTTTTTCGTAGCCAAAACGACTACGAAAGTGAGGCGGTCCCGGAGATAGGCGCTTCAAAGCGCCAGGTGTAGCGACAGCACGCGGAAGTGGCACGCGGCGCACTCGCCAAGCATTTCACAGCGTACTCGCTTTCGAATGAGAAGAGTATGTGCGCGCTCGTGGCCTATTGGTTAGAGTACCGGGCTCGACGGCCGATGTTCGATTCCACCCCATCGGTCACACATTACTTTCTTTTAATGAAAGCGAGGCGAAAGAAGAACCTACCTGCAGCAAAGTCACAGAAATGAGGTTGGAACGCTTGGCAATAAATTTTTGGAATGTGTTCATATGCAAGTCTTAACTATTGTGTACTAGACTCAACTGTTACACAACAAAAAAAACTAGAAAAATCAACACAAATTACCCAATAAATTGTTTATTGAGAACACTCAACGGTAATGTTGTTGTGCAAGGATTGAGTGAACTCAATTGCTCATGAAAATTTGTTGAAGTCCGTTGTTTCAACAATTGCCCAACAATATATCAATGGTTAATCAACAGTCATTCTTGTACGGGTAGATGCTACACATGCAACATGCAGTTGTCAAGCCTCCAATCATCACACCTGTCAGCAGCCCAAATTCGCCTTTCCACACCGGAGTGAAGGTCGGGGCAAGGCTACGACTTTTCACGCCTGTCAGCTGCCCAAATTGGCATGACAACGCCGGGGATCGGAGTTAGCGCGCGTTACTCCTACTGTCCTTCTTGGTGACCAGGGAGGGGCGCGCGTTTCAGACCGGGCGCACCGAAGGGTCAACCAGCTCATCGACGCCGAGATTGGTCTCCTGACGCCGGCTCAGTGGAAACCAGGAACAATGACGACGGAAGCACAAAAAGCGGATCCGGATAGCTCGGAAAGAGTGTAACTCGAATATGCTAAGATGTTACCATAGTGTGCTCCCATAGTTGGAGCCGTTTTGTAATCTCAACCATGTACCTTTTGAATATATTCCTTTTTCTTCATTCTCTTGCCGTTGCTCGGAACCCTTTTCTCCGGGCACCTGGCAAGGCACCATCGACGGAAACTTTGTTGGCCGCACGGACCCCCGAATTCGCAACAGTGGCAGTCAGCGGTGAGATGAACCTCACGGAACAGGGGACGTCAGGGACGATCGCAACAGCTCGTGACACACAGGCATCTTCCATTCACAAAGGTGACACTCAGGTGTGAGGATAAATGTTTAATGCTCTCATACAATGGGTTGAACATGATTGCGTGATATAATGGAAGCGCCAAAATGTTAACAGCGTTGGGTCGTGATGCTTTTGAGATCTGAAGCTGTTTCCCAAACAGAAATTAGTCGCCGTATGGCTCCTGGGTACGTTGAGCATTGCATTTCATTGGCCATTGCGAAGCGCTCGAGGAAGCTTCCGAAGAAGGGTGTGAAAGTTGCAAGGATGGTCCAACACTGAGCCAAAGCCAGCGGGTAATCACCCCCAACAATATCGCAAAGGTTGACGAGCTAATGGGACAAGAACAGGGGATAAGTATCGATGAACTGGCAGAGTGTGTGAACATCAGTGGCTGTTCGGATCACACCAGAATTCATTAACATCTCCATTATCCGTTTCTGCGTGCGCAATGGCTGCCCAAGATTTTGAACCAGTGCCAAAAGACGGCGAGGTTCGACGCTGCCTTGATTCATCTGATCAGGTATCACAATTGCAGACAACTTCTTGTCTGCAATTGTGACCGGGGACGAATCATGGTGCGACTACTACGAGCCTGAAACACGACGGCAAAGTTTACAGTGGAAACATTCGAATTCACCTCCCCAGACAAAGCAAATGCTATCATTTCGGCCAGAAAGGTGTTGACTTATTTTTCAATCGTCAGGGGCCATTACTGGTCAAATTTGCTAAAACTGGAAGGAAAATCGTTTCCCATATGCTGAAACGCCGGATCGGCTGCGTCTCGCAATCAAGAACAAACAACGTGCAAAATTAACGAATGGGGTCGCCCCCACGTCGGTAATGAGGTTAACACAAAACTCATAAAGTTGAAGTGCGAAACTCCGGAACATCCGCCATACAGTCCAGATCTGTCATTTGCGACTTGCACATTTTGAGGCAATGGAAAAACAGCTCAAGCGAACGACATTCGTGACGGACGATGACATGGAAGAGTCAGTTACAGATTTTTTTAAAGAACAATCCAATAAATTTTCTGAGATGGGAATCGCGCGACTCGTTATTAGTGGGACAAATGCCTAAATTTTCATGGAGACTTCTTTTAAATAAATGCCCCGTTTGTAATTTATACGCGTTGGCTCACTTTTCTATGACTCGTCCTCGTATATCTTCAGAACTCCTGCTGTTTACACGTGCTCTCTGTTGCGACTGTTATTTCGGTACAATTACAATACACGACCGGCGACAGCTGCTCCTGCGCAATACATTGTAACATAGGACACCGTCATTGAAATTTTCCCTGGCCGTTGCATATGTAGAAAAATGTAAACGAGGTTCTTGAATGACAAAATTTCATTACATACTTGTCCTCAAATTGGTCATTTCATGGCCTTCACATTCTTCATGTCAGCGGCATGCACTGCTTTGCTGGTTTCGAACTGATATAGTACTAAAGTTCGTGTGATATTTTCCTTACTTATTGAGTAGACAAAAAACCTGGAACCATTGATATGCGTTATTTCGGGCACGATTTTGGGGACATACGAGCCTATTCTTTTATTAAAGATAGAGATTTTACTTGTCTTGACATTGCCTAGCGTTCAATAATCCGTGTGCAGAGTCCTTGTAAACGGCAATGTAATAATTATTCATGCATTTGATCCCTCAGCAAATTCTAAAAGGCGGGGGCCGATCTGCAACGTGAGCGCCTCCCTCGCCCGTACGAAATTTCTTGTTACCCAACAGAACAAGTGTGATTGGGTCTATGGCTAATTGCGCTGTCACAGCAGTAATCACAATTTATTCAAGACAACGTTTCTATAATTTCATGTCTGTCGTTTTGTACCCATTCTTCTTGTCGTCATTACTTACTATTTTCCTTAGCCTAGTGCCGGGTACAAACCATAGGATTTCACTCTGGTTAACCTCCGTGCCTTTATCTCACGTGCATCTCTCTCTCTCTCTCTCTCTTGAAGACAGAAACAACGGGGGGAGGGGGGAGGGCTTGTAGGCATGCATAAAAACGCTTATTTATTTTTGATAAAAGCGCTCTTTTTGATTTCCAGTGTCGCTTTCTATTATATGTATTATGAGGTTCTTCACATTCGTGGGCTTTCAATATTCCTCTGAAATGTCGCGGTGTTGCTTAGATTGCGATGTGATAAGCTTATTCTGGGTGTATTAAACGAATCTTACAAGCGAAGCTTACAAAACCTTGTGCAAAAGCACACAAAACTACATATTTAACTGAACTGCATGCTTAAGGACCATAAGTAACTGGCGCCATATCAATGTGCGCCAACATCTGCGTTCACCATGACAATAAAAACAACGCGAAGCTCTGAAGATACAGCTGGTGTGTTACTTTAGCACTCATATAGATGTAACACTCCATAGATAATGAAACTTGCACGGAAACACATAGTTGAGGAGAAAAAAAAAGAGTGTTTCTGCAGCGGCCCATTTTCTTGGCGCCATCACCCCTGGTGATTGGTCCGTTGATTTCTAGCACAATCGTCGGGACCTCCACTAGCTGCCATGGTGAAGCCGTTCGAGAAAAAGCTGCGGCCCGTCAACTTGTTGACTTCGAATTTCTTGACAGAGAAGCTAAACGGTAGATTCCTGCACTGGTCGAAAACCGGAGATAGTATTCCTTTGTCTTTCTCATAAAACCAAAGACTGAAGTACACCGAGAAAACTATTGTCCTCCAAACGACAACCTTCGTCCTGCAGCTGTTGCCACATGCATAGCATAAAGGCAAATTGACGACGACCTCTGCTCTGGTCTTCCGTGATATCTTGACTTGGTGAATGTAGCCGCCGGAAGTGTCCAACGCACGGCGATGAACATCAGGCAAACCTCGTGCATGAAATTCTTCCTAATCTTAAGCCTTCCCTTCGTGTTTGTCCACTTCAAACAGCGGACAAGCTACATGACTACGCGAATTGAAATTCATAATTACTGCCTAATTACACGCGTCGTTTCACGCCGATTATCGCGTTTTCAAAGAAGTGCGACCTCATCTTGGATCGGTGTAGGTAAATCTGAATGTGTCACTAACAAAGAAAAGCTCCGCGATGAGTTGCGTGGCGCATCAGCAAGAACTTCAGCGGAACCGATGTCAGACATTCTGCCATCTTGTGATTTTAGAAAGGAGACGCCACCACGTTACGCGCGAAGCATGAACACTAGACAGCCAAGAGGCAACGAGAAATCGTGCACTTTAGTTGTGAAGCAGGCATTCGCGCGATTTATCATGATACAGCTCTCTTCGACTTTCATTGTGGGTGCGGTTATTCTTTATAACACCGCAAAGGAAACCGCTTTTAGCAGTATCCGCAAGTTTCGGTGACGTCATAGAGGTGAGTTTTGCGGATAACTTCCCTAGAACGACCACGGAAGGACATGTTCCCAAAATGATATTGGGCAAAGTGTTACCAAGGTTTAAGAACGGGTCCGATATGTAACAAGTTCTCTGCTTAATAGTCAACATCTTGGCCTTAATTTTAGTCTAGGGTTACAGGTCCTGCCTTGTTCTGACTGGTTATCTCTATCTTTAAGCGAACATTTCTAAGCCTTCTCCTGTGTCTACTCATTATCTACGGTGCAGGGACGCGTTAACATCAAAGCACCACGCTCCCACAATGGATAGAAATAGTCCAACTTGACTTTCGTACATGAATGGGAGCTCTGGTTCTCACAGCCATGCAAATGCACGAGTTTCCAGCAGAAAAATAGTAAAGAGATAAAGAAATTCTTGCTATTTACTTTCCAATGTCACTCTATGATTATAAGTCACCCCATTGTGGGGGACTTAGGTGTAGTTTTGACCACCTCCGTGGTGTTCTTTAACGTCCATCCAAATCTAAGAACTGATCTAAAACCAGCCTTGTGAGCGTATCAATATGTGCGACAAACGACCGAGTGGTTCAGCAGATGTTCTTTCACTATAAAAATGACCTAACAACCACGCATTTTCCCCGATCTTTCATGGTGCATCTCTCAAAGTGGTGCCATCTACAAGAGCTGTTCCAACTCGATATTCATTGCAGACACACCAGCTGCCATTCGTAAGCTGAAATATATGTGTAAAGTTAAACTCAATGGAATACATATTTCTATATATTATACATGCATTATCCTCCATTTAAGTCATCCTGCTCACGGACTACAAATATGCTATCTGCCACAACCCATTTTAAAAGAAGTGCGCATTGCCCAACCCCTATTCCCTCAAACACATACACAAAAACAAACGCAAGGTATGGCCTACACTCAGATACTAAGCTCGCCATATCAATTCCGCATTGAAAGGGGCTTTGTTGAGACATACAACTACCAGTTTACCAAACTGCCCTCTTTGCTTAGCTCCAGTTCCCAATAAGATTATTGATTGCAATTCAACGAAGGATGCCCCAAGAAATCAAGCATCACTCTTAAAAGGCCACTTAATCCCGGCATGATCATTACAATTATGCATGTGGTTGGCGGTCATCACTTAGTGGCATCTCGTTCAAATCTTCCATAAAACAAGAACTGGTTGCGAAACCTTGCGTCGATAAAGGCAATGACAATTTCAACCAACAGAAAATTACCGACGCAAGTTATTTAAAAAGATAGCTGCGCCTTTTCCTGCGCACACAAAAGACAAACACAAGATACTCCCGCTAGTGTTTCTGGTGCTCGAATAATGCTCGCAATTCATAACGATCTCATTGCAACCAGGTTCCTTCCGTTCTTTTTTCCTGCAGAGGAGGGAGAGAGAGAGAGAAAACATTTATTTATGATGAGTTTGGGCGACTTCCTCGCAGGGTGGAGCCCTTAGTTCAGGGCCCCATTGGCTCGCGCCACTCCGCGTTCCCGCCAGATCAGCCGTCGCTGCTCTTGCGGGTATGAGCTGGTCAGCGCAGTCTCCCAGGAGGAAGGGCAAGGTGAAGGAATAGGGGAGTAGCCCGGAGGGTGTGGGCACTCCCAGGTGCAATGATATAATGTGGGCTTTGCTCCACAATAGGTACAGTATGAGGGATATTGTGTGGGGTGGAAGAGGTGAAGATAAAAGAGGCAGGGAAATGAATTAGATTGAAGCTGTCGCCACGTGACGGCATCTTCTCGATTAAGTGAATCATGTGGTGGAGGGAAGTGTCTCCTGGTATTTCTGTAATACTGTAAAGTTTCAGTGTAGTTCAGTGGTTCTGTCGGTGCGTCGTCTGGGTTGGACAGCTCTTCCAATGGCGCCCGGTTAGCGAGCTCTCGGGCTACCGCATTAGCGCGTTCATTGCCATGCAGAGAGGCGTGCCCAGGTGTCCAGACGATACGCACCCTGTGTAACGCTGTGGGGTGTAATGATGTAAGGATGCGGTGTGTGTAGGTTGTCACCCTCCCTTGTGCCAAAGTCCTGCAGGCGGTCTGAGAATCAGTGACCACTGTGATAGGTCCATCCGGCGCCGGCATGGTTGAAGCCTGTACGATGGCTAGGGCAATAGCAGCCTCTTCCGCCGTGCCACTGTCCACAGTGTTGAGCGTGGCCGAAGCTCTCAGAATGTCTGCACTATCTAGTACGACTAGACATAGGGCACGTTTCTGTGGGTAGCGGGCCACGTCGGTGTATAGGACTGGAGTGTTTGATTTGTCATCGCCAAATATCCAGGGCTTGCGAGCCAGGGCTTGCGCTCTTGCCTTTTGTCGACCTTTATGACGGCCAGGGTGCGTATTCCGGGGAATTGGGGCCACGTGAATTTTGTTGCGAATGCTAAACGGAAGAAGTGTGCGGTTTTCCTGTTGTGGGTTTCTTGGTATTTGGTATCCTAGCCGGGATAGAATGTGGCACCCTTGCATTGTTCGTTGCAGACGTTGCAATTGGCTGTTAAAATGACCTTCAACTAGTTCGCGGATGGTGTTGTGCACCCCCAGTCGTAGTAGGAGCTGCGTAGACGCATATTGGGGTAGTCCCAGCGCTGCCTTTAGTGCCGTACAGAGGAGGGTGTCCACCTTCTGGTGCATCTCAGTCTGAGTCAGATTATGATAGGGGAGGTGGTAGGTTAATCGGCTAATTATGAGGGCTTGCACGATTCGGAGTACGTCTTTTTCTTTCAGTCCTTGTCGGTGGTTTGTAATGCGCTTTGTCATGTGCGTTATTTGGGTAAGTTGTTGGCGGAGCACCTGCAGGGTATGTGTGGCCTTCCCGTTGTGTTGTATGTGAAGTCCTAGTACACGTAGTCTGTCTATCCTTGGAATAACGTTGCCATTGAGATGCAATGTGATGGCTGGTGGAATATGGGCCTTGTTCCGTTTTTTGAATAAAAGCAGGAGCTCCGACTTCCCAGCTGCACATGTGAGTCCTCCGGCTGTTGCATACTCTTGAACTATATTTACGGCTTCCTGTAGTGCGTCTTGAATGGCACCGTCTGACCCTGTGGTCACCCAGATTGTAATATCATCGGCGTACAGGGCGTGCTGCACGTTCGGAAGTTTGTCGAGGAGCGGTGGTAGCTTTGCCATCGCCACGTTGCACAGGGTGGGTGAGAGAACCGAACCCTGGGGAGTCCCTCTGCCGGAAAGCTTTATGATATCCGACCGAATATCACCTAGGCCGATGGTGGCTGTTCGGTCAGATAAAAAGGCTCGGACATAATCATAGACGCGCTTTCCGCATCGGGAGAATGCAAGGTTGTTTAGAATGAGGTCATGTGAGACGTTATCGAAGGCTCCTTTGAGGTCCAATGCCAGTATGGCTCTTGTTTGAGCTTTACTTGGACCATCCACAACATCCTCCTTAAGTTGTAGGAGTATGTCCTGCGCAGACAGACCTGGTCGATAGCCGAATAAGGTATTGGGAAAGAATTGGTTCACTTCGAGGTGAGGCTGGAGGCGATTTAGAACTACGTGCTCGAAGAGTTTGCCAATACACGAAGTCAAGGAAATGGGTCTGAGATTTTGGAGGGACAGCGGTTTCCCGGGTTTCGGAATTAAGGTGATATCGGCGTGTCGCCATTCCTGTGGAAGCGTTCTGTTTTGCCAATTGTCGTTGTAGTATGCAGTGCGTTGCCGTATGGCCTGGTCGTCGAGGTTGCGTAGCAGTGCATAGTGAATGCCGTCTGCTCCAGGTGCCGTGTTTCGTCTTATGCCGTGTAGGGCTGCCCTCACTTCTGTATCTGTAATATCGCCGTCCAATTGGGTTTCTTCCTCGTGTGGGTAGTCTTTGTACTCCGGTCGGTGGCCTGTAGCAATGTATCTTTGTTGCTGTGTTTGGAGGAGCGCGTCATCATTCATTTGTTCTTTGTGGATGATAGTGCGGACTGTGTTCGTTGTGTGCGTTTTTGTATGCGTTGGGTCGAGTAGTGTTCTGAGGAGGGACCACGTTTTGGAACTACTTCGTGTGCCATTAAGGCGGTCGCAGAGGTTGTGCCAATTGCTATTAGTGAGGCTGGTGGCGTATTCTTCAGCTTCTGCTGTGATCCGGGCGATTCTTTGTTTCAGCCTACGGTTGTGCCTCTGCCTCTTCCATCGTTTGGTCAGGCCTCTTCGAGCATCCCAGAGATGGAGCAGATGTCTGTCCACAGCCGGTGTCTCCGTTGTTGCAGTAATTTGCTTAGTGGCTGCTTTAAAATCTGCTTGTAGCTGTTGTGTCCACTCGCGTAGAGATGACGGGTCGTGTTGTTCAGATTTCGTTCTCTTGTGCCGGAAAGTGTCCCAGTTTGTTATTTTCATTGAACGTTCTGGGGTGCGTATAGCCACCAGTTGGACGTCTGTGGCTAGAATGCTGTGGTCACTGCCCAGATTCTCCATTAGGTTGTTCCAGGAGCATTGAGTCAACCCCTTGACCATTGTTAGGCCAGGGCAGGTATCCCTGCTTACACTGTTACCCGTTCTGGTTGGTTTGTCAGGTTCTGTCAGCAGAGTGAATTGATGAAGGTTCATGGCGTGGGCTAGACGGCGGCCTTTTGGAGTTTCTGTTTGGTACCGCCAGGCTGGGTGCGATGCATTGAAATCTCCCAGAATAATCAATTTTTTGGCTTGTTTACTGGCGGCCGAAAAAGTTGTCCGAAGTCGTCTCGTCGCGATTTGGGTGCACTGTAGATATTAGGTAAAAACAAGCTGGTTTAATATCGATTCCTAGGTACAATTTCTAAGAGCACATGCGGAATGTGGGAGCTGTCGAGCGTGTGCTCGATCACTGTGATTTGTTTGGACACAAGGGTGGCAGCTAGTGGTTGTTTGGTGGTGTCATGCTTGTCGGTGTATGCATTGTATTCACTGAGTGTGGGAGTGCAATGTACTTCTTGAAGTGCTATAACGTCTGTTGGGTGAGGACGTGTGGCTAGGAACTGTGTAAGGGAACCCTTCTTCCTTCGGTATCCTCTACAATTCCATTGCCACACCCGGAAGGTGGTGGTAGTGTACCTCTTAGGTTTGCTGGCCATGATTGGTTGATACCGCCTCGCTGGTGAGGGCAGGTGTTGTTGTACGAGCCGGATGGGTATAAGGGTGTGACCTTCTTGGTTCTCTGGTGGCGTTAGTGTCATGTGGAAGTGAGTCGTTTTGATGGCTGAAAGTTGAGCTAAAAGTTGCACTGATGAATTGTTTCATGTCAGTCATAGCTTGTTGTATGACCTGTTGTAGCATGTGCCTGACATCAGCCATGGTCTCTTCCTTCATTTTTTGCATCTCCGCTCTTAAAACAGTCGCCATTTCCTCTACCATTTCGCACACTTCTTGTTTGGTGCAGGAATTGTGAGGGAGTTTCTCAGGTGCGAGTGTGTGTGTCTGGGTGAGTGAAAGCGTCGCTGTGGGAGACAGTTTGTTTTGTTTGTTTGTTTGCTGTGCGGACGGAGGTGAAGGAAGGGAGGAGGAAAGAGGGGGAAACTGCGCTGACCAACTCACCGCTGTCGCCTCCCTGGTGTGATGGTCGGGCGTTTTCGTCCATGCGGCCTGAGGTTCCTTCGGTGGCTGTTTCTCCTGCGTGAGGCTGCGGCTCCCAGATCGGCTTCGACCACGTAGCTGCTTCTGGTCCTTGGACGGCCTGCCGATCCTGGACCTACTGCGACTTTGGGACTGGCTGTGTCCCCGGGATCGATAGCGAGGACGACCACGTGTTGCATCAATAGTCGCAGGTGCCGCACCGTTGAATGTCGTTACATTGCTGGACTTCTTGTCGTGCTGGAGTTGTTGCTCCGCCATTTTCTGCTGCTCTCGGAACACATGGCTCTTGTTAAAGGGTTTGCGTTGCCTTGCAGGACATCGAGAGTCAGTGGCGCGGTGCTCACCACCACAATGAAAACATTTCAGCGTGCAATCATGTCCTTCGGAGGGGTTGGAAGTTCCGCACGCAGCACACCGGGGTTTATCCGGGGTTGGGCAAACATCTGCTCGATGACCAGTGGAGAGGCACACGCTGCACAGCTGCTGTCGGGGTTTATGAATGCAGCACCGGTATTCTGTTCCGTAATAGTAGATGTACCGGGGAACCCGAATGCCAGAGAACGTGATGATGGCCGTGGCTGAATTTCCCATCATTCTTGCATGTAGGACCTGAGCCATCGGTGATCGGATATTTGTCATCAGCGTTGTCGGGGTTGTGTTCTTTTCTATGCCGGAGATGACTCCTTTGCAGGAAGCATCCGGAGCAGCCACATAGGCCTGAACCTCGTACTGCTTGTTTTCCAGGCATATAGACTTGATCAGCTGCAGTCTTGCCGCTAGTTCTTCGTCCGGTGTGCTGACCACTGCGACGTTCTGCTCTCGGCGTATGCGGATGGTTAGCTGGTGGAGCGTGTTGTCGTTTAATTGAGCCGCTCTGCCTATAGCTCTGGCTATAGAGTGCTGCGACCACTCACCGAGATTCAGTCCATCTCTCGGTCGGAAGACCACTTTCAAGTCGTCGATCGGTAGCGGGGGCAGCTGCGAGCTCTTATTGCGCAATGTCAGATGTAGGTGGTCCTGCTGTGTGGGTTCGGTGTTGGGTGGCAAGCTCGACGTGGCTTGGACCTGTTTCTTGCGCTTTTGGGCCACGAGAAACCAAGTCCCGTCTTCGTTGTCTTGAGTCGGTTCTTGATCCATAGCGGTGGCTGGTGTGGTTTCATCCAATGCTGCAGCAGGCAGGGGGTCTCGGGCAGCCATCGTCACGGTAGCAGTGCAGTGGGCATGTGCGGAACGCGATGCTGTCGCGCCGTGATCGCGGCGCCTACGTTAGGCCTAGCGCTGCGGCCTGCTCGCCTCGAAATGTCCAAGGGCCGAGGTCTCACCGGATCTGGCAGATCTTGGTCTCAAAAGATTTCACCCGTTAAGATCCGTCGACTGGTGGTGGTAAGCACGTTGTAGAAACAAAAGATCAGCTGTGAGGTGTTCCAAGAGCCGGGGCTCATTCGGAGTTCGTCCTTCACACGCGGTCTTCTCTCCTGCAGAGGAAACATCCTCGAAAGTTTTATCTAGGGATCGAGGGCGCAGGCGGAGACACTGGCTCAAATAGGGGGGCATCAATATTGTCACGTGGTCGTGACGTTGAATAACACAGTAGCAGTACTGTGAACGACAAAACTAACTTTTATTGGGCGAACCTGTGCCCACAAAACAGGCTACACTTATAGCACAACGATAGCGGCGAACACGCTCGGCGATCGTCGAAAATCTGCTCAGCGGGTCAAGCGCGTCGGCTTTTATACAGCAGTCGTCGAATGTTCCAGACTAATCGCTGGGACCCGCGCGTATTCCACAATGTTCTACGCCATTCGCGTCAGGCGATGAAATCAGATAACATAAGGTTCGGTGACAACAGACAGCCGGGTAGAATCATCGATAACTTTCCAGAAACGTCGGATACATGAAGGCGCGTCCGTCGCTGTGCGATTACAGTTGTTAAGCGGCGAAACGTGGTCGCCCGATAAATATAAGTACACGTGTCATTACCCCCCTCTTAAAAAGCATCGCCCCGATGCTGCTAACAAACGAAACTAACAAAGAAAAGCACTCGTAGCAAAGAAAACAACAAACTAAGGAAGTTCATCAGCGTCCGTAAAATGGTTTAAGGCGCACCACGTGGACCACTTCAGATCGTGCGCGGCGCCGCTGTGAGTGCGAAATGCCGTCTGGCACGACCTCATAGTCTAGTGCGCCAATACGTCGGATGACCTTGTAGGGTCCGAAATAGCGTCGCAGCAGCTTCTCACTGAGTCCTCGCCGGCGTATCGGGGTCCATACCCAAACACGGTCGCCGGGCTGGTACTCGATGAAGCGTCGTCGGAGGTTGTAGTGTCGGCTGTCGGTACGCTGCTGGGTCTTGATCCGTAGGCGGGCGAGCTGTCGGGCTTCTTCGGCGCGCTGGAGATAGGTAGCGACGTCAAGATTCTCCTCGTCAGTGACGTGCGGCAGCATGGCGTCGAGCGTCGTCGTCGGGTTCCTGCCGTAAACCAACTTGAATGGCGTGATCTGTGTTGTTTCTTGCACCGCCGTGTTGTAGGCGAAGGTGACATACGGCAGGACCGCGTCCCACGTCTTGTGCTCGACGTCGACGTACATCGATAGCATGTCGGCGAGGGTCTTATTCAGCCGCTCCGTAAGACCATTCGTCTGCGGATGGTAGGCCGTTGTCCTCCTGTGCCTTGTCTGACTCTAGTTCAGAATGGCTTGAGTGAGCTCCGCTGTAAAGGCCGTTCCTCTGTCGGTGATGAGGACTTCTGGAGCACCATGTCGCAACAGGATGTTCTCGACGAAACATTTAGCCACTTCGGCTGCGCTGCCTTTCGGTAGAGCTTTAGTTTCAGCGAAGCGGGTGAGATAGTCCGTCGCCACGACAATCCACCTATTTCCGGAAGCTGATGTCGGAAACGGTCCCAACAAGTCCATCCCGATCTGCTGAAAAGGTCGGTAAGGAGGCTGGATCGGCTGTAGTAATCCCGCTGGTCTTGTCGGTGGTGTCTTGCGTCGCTGACAGTCGCGGCATGTCTTGACGTAACGGGCGACATCGGTGGTTAGGCGCGGCCAGTAATACCTTTCTTGTATCCTCGATAGCGTCCGGGAGAAACCGAGGTGCCCAGCGGTCGGATCGTCATGTAGGGCGTGCAGTACTTCTGGACGTAGCGCCGACGGAACAACAAGAAGGTAGTTGGCGCGGACTGGTGAGAAGTTCTTCTTCACGAGTAGGTTGTTTTGAAGCGTGAACGAAGATAATCCACGCTTAAATGCCCTTGGGACAACGTCGGTGTGCCCTTCCAAATACTCGATTAGGGCTTTTAGCTCCGAGTCTCCTCGTTGCTGTTCGGCGAGGTCTTCCGCGCTTATTATTCCAAGGAAGGCGTCGTCATCCTCGTCATCTTGCGGCGGCGGGTCAATGGGGGCGCGGGATAGGCAATCGGCATCTGAGTGTTTTCGTCCGGACTTGTAGGTTACAGTGATGTCGTATTCTTCTAGCCTGAGGCTCCACCGTGCCAGCCGTCCTGAGGGGTCTTTTAGGTTAGCTAGCCAACACAACGCGTGATGATCGCTGACCACCTTGAATGGCCTGCCATATAGGTAAGGGCGAAATTTCACTGTGGCCCAAACGATGGCGAGGCATTCCTTTTCGGTTGTAGAATAATTGCCTTCTGCTTTTGACAATGATCGGCTAGCGTAAGCTATCACGTGTTCATGTCCATCTTTTCTCTGGACTAGGACGGCACCGAGGCCTAGGCTACTGGCGTCAGTGTGTATTTCGGTATCGGCGTGCTCGTCGAAGTGCGCAAGTACGGGCGGCGACTGCATGCGTCGTTTGAGTTCTTGAAATGCGTCGGCCTGTGGCGTTTCCCACTTGAACTCGACGTCACATTTAGTTAGCTGTGTCAGCGGCTCAGCGATGCGTGAAAAGTTCTTGACAAATCGCCTGTAGTAGGCACACATGCCAAGAAATCTACGCACTGCCTTCTTGTCGGTGGGCTGCGGGAACTTTGCAATGGCAGCTGTTTTCTGCGGGTCGGGGCGTACTCCGGATTTGCTGATGACGTGGCCTAGGAATAGAAGCTCATCGTAAGCGAAGCGGCACTTTTCTGGCTTCAGAGTGAGCCCTGATGACTTGATGGCCTCTAGTACTGTGGCAAGCCGCCTAAGGTGATCGTCAAAATTTTCGGCGAATACAACGACGTCATCCAAGTAGACGAGACAGGTCTGCCACTTCAATCTTGCTAAAACCGTGTCCATCACGCGCTGGAACGTTGCAGGCGCCGAGCACAGTCCAAATGGCATAACCTTGAACTCGTAGAGGCCGTCTGGGGTGATGAAGGCGGTCTTTTCGCGATCTCTTTCGTCGACTTCTATTTGCCAATAGCCAGACTTGAGGTCCATCGAGGAGAAGTATTTAGCGTTGCAGAGCCGATCCAATGCGTCGTCTATCCGTGGGAGAGGGTATACGTCCTTCTTCGTGATCTTGTTCAGACGACGATAATCGACGCAGAAACGAAGGGTTCCGTCCTTTTTCTTCACCAGCACAACAGGAGATGCCCACGGGCTTTTCGACGGCTGAATGATGTCGTCGCGCAGCATTTCGTCGACTTGTTCTCTTATAGCTTCACGTTCTCGCGGCGAAACTCGGTAAGGGCTCTGGCGAAGTGGTCGAGCGTACTCCTCGGTGATTATGCGATGCTTGGCGACTGGTGTTTGTCGAATCCTCGATGACGTCGAAAAGCAGCCTTTGTATCGCCGGAGCAGACTTCTGAGCTGCTGTTGCTTAATCACGGGGAGACTTGGATTAATGTCGTAGTCTGGTTCGGCAACCATGGTCGTCGGGGTAGATGCGGCGGAATCCGAGAGGACAAACGCATTGCTGTTTTCCAGAATTTCCTCGATGTATGCGATCGTCGTGCCCTTGTTGATGTGCTTGTACTCCTGGCTGAAGTTTGTCAGCAACACTTTCGTGTTTCCTCCGTGCAGTCGAGCGATCCCTCTTGCGACGCAAATTTCACGGTCTAGCAGTAGACGTTGGTCGCCTTCGATGACACCTTCTAAGTCAGCGGGTGTTTCGGTGCCGACCGAAATAACAATGTTGGAGCGAGGCGGGATGCTCACCTGATCTTCGAGCACACTCAAGGCGTGGTGACTACGAGGGTTCTCCGACGGTATCGCATGGTCTTCCGACAGAGTTATTGACTTCGACTTCAGGTCGATGACTGCGCCGTGTTGGTTGAGGAAGTCCATGCCGAGAATGACGTCTCGTGAACACTGTTAGAGGATAACGAAGGTGACAGGGTAAGTCCGGTCGTGAATGGTAATTCTTGCCGTGCACATTCCAGTCGGCGTTATGAGGTGTCCTCCGGCGGTACGAATTTGAGGGCCTTCCCACGTAGTCTTAACTTTCTTCAACTGGGCGGCGATGTGTCCACTCATGACGGAGTAATCAGCCCCTGTGTCGACTAAGGCGGTGACTGCGTGGCCGTCGAGAAGCACGTCGAGGTCGGTGGCTCTTTGTCTTGCATTACAGTTCGGTCTTGGCGTCGGATCACGACTGCGTCGCGTTGACTTGTGGCTGGTATGTGGCGTCGTCAGGTCGTCTTTCGTCGTCGGATTCTTTCCTTCCAGACTTCGTCGGGACGGCGGCGTGTCGTTATGTCGTCGAGGTAGTTTCTTCGGCGTCTTCGTCGGCGGCGGAGGATCTTCGACAGTTCGACGGACAGCAACCGCACCTCCATCGGTTGCTGCTTTTAGTTTTCCGGATATGGGCTGACGGACCGGCCCCGGGCTGGGCCAGTGTATGGTCGGCGCTGTGGCGACAGGTAGCGGCCTGGTGACGGCGAACGGGACGGTCGTCGAGGGTTCCACTGAGTAGCCGCGAGGTAGTCAGCGATATCGCGAGGGCGTTCACCTTGCTGCGGGCGCGGAGCGTTGACGGCGAAACCTCGCAGTCCCATTTCCCGGTATGGACATCGTCGGTAGACGTGACCCGCTTCCCCGCAGTGGTAGCAGAGCGGGCGGTGGTCAGGAGCGCGCCAAACGTTGGTCTTCCTCGGGTAGCTCCGCTGGGCGACGGGTGGGCGCGCTGTCGGCGGCGGCGGCGCTGGTCGACGGAATTGCGGCGTTACAGGGCCCTGGCGCGGTCGCTGAGGAGGGCCTTGACGGCGTACGACGGCGGCGTAGGTCATCGCTTCGGGTTGGGGTAATTGAGGTTGCACCTCCGGAACTCCAAGCGACCGCTGAACCTCATCTTTGACGATGTCAGCGATCGAGGCCACTTGAGGCTGCGACGACGGGAAGATCTTCTGAAGCTCCTCTCGTACGACTGCCCTGATAGCCTCGCGCAGGTCTTCGGAGGCCAGTGATTGAACTCCGGCATAGTTTGTAGCGTTGGTGCGGCGGTCGAATTGCCGGTTTCGCATCTCGAGTGTCTTCTCGATGCTAGTGGCCTCGCGAAGAAACTCGTCGACAGTCTTCGGTAGGTTTCGTACCATACCGGCGAAAAGTTCCTCCTTAACACCACGCATTAGTAGCCGGACTTTCTTTTCCTCGGACATTTCCGGGTCGGCGTGGCGGAATAGGCGGCTCATTTCTTCTGTAAAAATCGCGGTGGTCTCGTTGGGCAGCTGCACTCGGGTTTCCAGTAGTGCTTGGGCTCGTTCTCGGCGTACGACGCTTGTGAATGTCTGCAGGAAGCCACTTCGGAAAAGGTCCCAGGTCGTTAACGTGGCTTCTCTGTTCTCGAACCACGTCCTGGCAGCGTCTTCCAATGCGAAGAAGACATGTCGCAGTTTGTCGTCGCTGTTCCAGCTGTTAAATGCAGCGACCCTCTCGTACGTCTCGAGCCAGGTTTCCGGGTCCTCGAATGTTGAACCGCGGAACGTCGGGGGCTCCCTGGGCTGCTGCAGCACGACGGGGGATGCTGGGGCTGCCATTGGGGAGGACTTGGTGGCAATCTTCCTGCACGTCTCAGGTAGGAGTCCGTGCTCTGGGGGCAGTCCTTGCAGCCGGCGGCTAGCTCGCTGGTCTTGGGCGACGTTGGTTTTGTCCTCGGGCTTCGGGCTTGGATCGCGGCTTTGCGGGGGCGTTCGGTACATGAACGCACAAGCACCTCCACCAGATGTCACGTGGTCGTGACGTTGAATAACACAGTAGCAGTACTGTGAACGACAAAATTAACTTTTATTGGGCGAACCTGTGCCCACAAAACAGGCTACACTTATAGCACAACGATAGCGGCGAACACGCTCGGCGATCGTCGAAAATCTGCTCAGCGGGTCAAGCGCGTCGGCTTTTATACAGCAGTCGTCGAATGTTCCAGACTAATCGCCGGGACCCGCGCGTATTCCACAATGTTCTACGCCATTCGCGTCAGGCGATGAAATCAGATAACATAAGGTTCGGTGACAACAGACAGCCGGGTAGAATCATCGATAACTTTCCAGAAACGTCGGATACATGCAGGCGCGTCCGTCGCTGTGCGATTACAGTTGTTAAGCGGCGAAACGTGGTCGCCCGATAAATATAAGTACACGTTTCAATATGTCTGTTAGGTTGGCCGCGGTGGCGCGATGACGCGAATCCTTCATTAAGTAAGTTGCCTTGACAGTAATTATTTCAGCATGTTTCCAGACTGAAGGCGTAAAGGAAATTTTGCGTTAAAATTCTTTCCTGCGATGCGTTTGTGCTTAAACGCCAGCACCGGTGTTTTTTTAACCACTTAGGATATGGTCATTATAAAATGGCATTGACAGTTTTGTCACCAGTAAAGTGATTCAATTTGCTTAGAAATTTATAAATGATTTTCCCAGTTATCGAGACGCCTAGCTTATTAGTTTGACGTCGGGATGAGTCGACGACGTGACATGCTACACTACCATAATGTAAACACAGAGTACGCGTGAGGTAACGCAAAAGAAGCAAGGCAGATGATGTCGCCTGACGACGCAGGGAGCGTTTCTGAACTAGGCAGGCGGTGATGTAAGCGAAGATTTCAGTGGCAGTGGCGGTGTAGTCTCTGACGTCATAAATACAGGGTGGCCGGTTCAATGTCGTTAGTCGGGAGTGCAACCAATCTTTAAAATTTATTTTCAGAAAAACTGAATGACTTGCAGCCATGTCGTTTGACCCACATAATTAAAGTGCCAAAGAGAACATATATTCAAACTTTTATTAAGATCAGTGGACATCTAAAAATCGCCGGAGTTGCCCTTGAAAGGGACGCTCAATGGAACCACAACATTTTTTCCTGAAAGCTAGTTTGAACATTGGGCGACAAAATGTCAAAGTAAATTTAAGTTTTTTAGCTTGACGCCAAACAACACACGCCCGGGCGTCAATGCGACGTCTAGGCTATCCGTGAATTTTAACCCTAAGGTATATTTTGCTGGGCTTCATGCACTTCAAATCTCACCCATGTATCTACGTCACGCAATCATGTTCGTGTAAATCCACTATATCGTGATACTACCCACCCTAAGAACACTGGGCTCAGAATTTTCAGAAATGCTTCTGTTATCAAAACAATGGGGCTCTCCATGACGTCTATTCGTCGCAATGAGGATATTTAGTTATATTTGTTTTATGACTGAGTAATTTCGTAGAGAACAGGACGGAAAGCCTAGACAAATTTAAAGTTGCTAAAATTAGTATTGCGTGGAATTGTCCATCAGTGATGTTTTGCAGTTTTGCGCACGCCTAGTGGATTTCGATACAAAACAGACGGAGGCCTTAAGTAGTGAGCAAAAGTTGAACAAGAAATGTCGCTTTACGTCAGCCTTTTAACAAGGGTTCCTGTTATCTTGAGGGTAGCAATAGTTCTCCTTAGCAGCATTTTTATATAAGCTTAGGACACTCACCTCCATTTTGAATGGAGAAGACGAGGAAAATACTCCAGTGTGCGGTGTACCGCCTATAATCTTTCGATTCTTATCCACTGTTGCCTTTAGTGGACGAACTCAGTTATTGAAGGATAAACCAGGCGAGAGAAAATTACATGGTAGTGTCCACTGCGAGAATCCTTTTATGTTGTAGCAAATGAGTTCGGAAAGAAAGGAATCGATAAACGCTGCTGTATTTTTCAAAGCGAAGCTGTCTATTGCTAGGATCTGGAAAAAAATGTTTCCGAGACATTGACTAAAATGCGCCGCTGAGATCAGTCGTCCAACTATTTCCACGTGATGTTTTGTGTCGTGGTGGTCGCTCTGAATGTATTCTTTCTTCGGGCAGGCAAATGGAGAGGGAAGGACGAGAAGGAGGGGCAGGGAACTAACTGTTGACGGTTATCAAGCTCGCTTGTTGGTCGCGGCAAGTAATGGGAACGGGCGCATGCAGTTAGGCAAGCGCCCTTTCCCGGCCCTTCACGCGACGACGGCAAGCGGATTGTATCCTAGTTGGAACGGTTTGGAATTCAGTGTTGCACGAAAGTCAATGTGCTGACCACGCATCACCGGCCGCGTATAGCTTTATCCTTTGGCAAAAACGTGTTTAGCTTAGCAGCTTGATTGCTGTTCACAACTCACAACTGAATATTGGTTAAGCATGAACCACCTAGTACAGCAGCAACTTTTGTTAACACGCTAGCGTAGCAGTAGAACCTATCACGTTGTACCACAGCGACCACAAAGCTATGTCACTAGGGTAACGAATGAGACAAAATAAAGGCAGTAACAACCAAAAAGGTACGTGTATGCGTCTTCATTCAATCAATATAGCAAAAACCATATAAAACAACAGAGTTGTGAATATAGTCACTGCAATAGAGCTTCGCTGGTTATCCTTTTTCAAAGAGCGGAAGGGCATTAAATTTTCGGTTGGGGTCTTTGGAACACTATTAGCGTTCTTGGAACGCTAATTTCAAGAAATGAATGTACGAACACTACAAGTCGAGATAGGAGATCAGTACAGCCACGACGTAGGAAGCTGCCAGCCTGATGGCATAGGTTTAACCACGTTGAGAAAAAACTTGGTTCACGGAACCATGACAGGGACCTGTTTAGAAAATGTTTATCTCAGCAAAAGACGACACGAACACTGAGTAACAATCACGTTACAAATTCACCAGGACGGTAGCATATACAAACTACCAAGCATTTTATACGTGGCACGTTTTCAAAGTAGTGTCCTAGTCCTCACTCACTAACACATAACCACATAGGCCCACGGAAATACGCAGTTACACGTAATCTAATTGTCACGTGTATAAAATTATGTTCATTATTGACGCGTGCACTTCTTTGTTTTTATCGGACGACACGTATCACCGCCTAACAAATGTTATCGCTCAGCGCAGGACGCGCCTGCATGTATCGGAAGTTTCTGGAATGTTATCGATGCTTCCATCTGCTGGCTGTCTGTGACCGAACCTTGTGCAATCTGATTTCATGTGTGCGCGACGCGAATAACGTAGAACTTAGTGGAAGGCACGTGGGTCCCAGCGATTACTCTGGAACATTCGACGACTGATGTATAAAAGCCGACGCGCTTGACCCGCTGATCAGATTTTCGACTATCGCCGACTGTGTTCGCCGCTATCGCCGTTCTTTGAGTGTAGCTTGTTTCAGAGAGCACAAGTTCGCCCAATAAAACGCTAGTTGCGTCTTTCCCAGTTTGGCTGTTTTCTTCACCGTCACTACCACGTGACAATATGTACAATGTGTGCACAATGGTTATATACAATGATGATGTGACAGAGACACTTTACCTATTTTGTAGTGATGCTATGAGATGTCTATATACCAAAATGATCATGTATACGAGAGCACGCACACACAGAAACTACGGGCACCTACATTCTATGCACATTCAATCACTTCATTTGATAGTCTGGCTACAAGAACCAGGCTGGTCGAAAATCAAGTCATACACGTCCATCAGCCACCGACATGAAACGGCCCAGCCACTGTCGAAGGAACTCTTCTTCCTGAAACAAGAACGACTCCTCTGACAGAAAGGACAGTAGCTCAAAATAGAGCCTCTCCAAAGAGAGCGCGGCGACGATGTCCCGAGGCAACAGCTTCACACCGGCTACGCCAGAAACAAAAGGCCCCCACAGCAACTAAATGTCGTGCAACTTGGCCACACGAGCAGCAACCAGATGTAATAAAGCGTTTAACTACAATGGCACGCCAACCAGCATACACGCCCATCCAATATACCCTGGCAACGACGCATTGCAGCAGCAGAGGTTTAGTGGATTCTTGAAGGAGGCGATTGGGACACAGCAAAGATGGGACTATAACGCCCGTTCTAGCCTGTCACGCGTTGGGAGCACTTGCCACACTAGTCTAGGTGGTCAGGCAGAAATGACACCATTATCTAACCCGACGACACATTATTGAAACGTGCGTGGCACCCTGGGCAAACTAGAGGAAACAGTAAGGATGTAATTGTATCTAGAGCACGGTTCTCGAGAACGTCTACATCAGCACATATCTGTTGTATGTGGCAATAAAATACCATGGGCGTACTTTAAGATGCAGGTGCGTTTAACACTTGTGGTCCGCGATTCAACTGCACGTCCGGTAACATGTGACGATTTTTTGCGCCAAGGGAATAGCAGGCAAGTTCACGCGCGGAACACTGATAACGCTGTAACAGGCGGAGCCGAAATCGCAGAGCAAGCAAACGGCAACGTACAGCCACGGATGAGAACACGAACCCATCGCGAGAGCGTGGTTGCCCAAGCGCCGCGCGACCGACCAGTTCTGTACTGCCCGACCAGCAGAAGGAAACAAAAAGGGACTGCAAGGACCTACAAACCCGCAATGGTGGCTGTGCAAAGTGACAAGCGTACCACACTCAGCCGCAAAATACTGATTGTGCTAAGTACCGTCTTTCTCATAGGGGTAGATCATATCCTTGAATATCCTGACCATTCCGCGTTACATCTTCAAGAATTGAGAGCCACAGAGTCTGATATACCTTCATGGGTGTAATCAAGGCCTAAAATATGAAAAGAATCACGCTTTTCAAGACGGAAAAGGGGAATTAGGATTGTCTGTGGTGAACCAATGAAGAAATAACATTTTGAAAAATTTTGTGCAGCACCTGAAATATTTCCGTACTCAGTAAAAATTCGAGGGCTAAGGTATATGCTATCTTTATTCCTGAGATACATTGTGATGTCATCGGCGAAGGCTGTCACCTTCACAACACCGCTTCCAGGTAGTGGGAGACCGCATATACGTAATGGTCTCACTACTGAGCGCAGAAATGGCTCAAGGCTGAGCACAAAGGGTACTGGGGATAGAGGGCAACCTTGACGAACACCACGAGTAACAGGAAATGGTGCACTTTCACGACCATCAAGGAACAATGTAGTTCGGATATTTGAATAGGCATTCTTAATAAGTTCATCAAAATTTCACGAAAAGCTGAACGCGGTCAGTAGATTAAATATGTAGCTATGTTATAGGCGATCGAATGCCTTTTCTTGATCTATTGAAACTAAGAGACCGCATGCTGACCTGGTCAGCGTGTGTGTAATTATGTCACGCGTAACGAACGAAATACTGTCTATTCCTCTGCCAGGGACTGAGCATGCCTGATAGTGCCCTATTAAGGAAGGCATCATGCTTTCCAAGCGATGGGTGACTACAGCTGTAAAGGTTTTGTAGTCAACGTTGAGAAGCGTGATTGGCTTCCATTTCTCCATTCCTGTGGAAGAACTCATGATGGTTTGTGCTTAGGTATCAGCACAATACGACCCTAGCGAAAACTAGATAGGAATTCAATGTCTCAAAGCAGCGGCTGATAATAGATACGAAAGTGGCACCAATATCTTCCCAGAACATTAGAAAAAAACTCAATGGGTAACCCGTCCGGCCCTGGGGCCGAGCCACGCTTCATGGAAGATAATGCTGTCTTCATCTCATCAGCTCATGGTCGTGCACAAAGACGGTCAGTTACCTCAGGTGGAACCTTAGGCAGCCCGCTAGGCATTGTACGAAATCCTCGAGAGCCATGATCTAATTGCATAGTCGTACGCGCATGTTTTCAAAATGCGTTACAAAGAGCGAATAGTCACGCGCGTAAGGTGACGTAACAGGAAGTGCTCTTGGGGCTGCAGAATCGAATGCATTCGGCTGTCTAAAAAGCGAGTTTCTTGCAAACCGCAGAACTTCAGGGTGTACACACGGATTACGTCTGCAGCGCCAAGCAGCAGCTGACAAAGACGATGCTGCGATGAGGCGTTGGAAACGCCTCCGCAGCTCGCACTATCATGGCCGCATCAACGGAGTCAGTTGATTGACCCGTAGGGCAATACGGAGCTTCGTGGCAGCATCCGCCAGTTCTCCTCACATACGTCGTCTGAGTGCACGTCGTTCAACTGAACAATGCAGACGCATCTGCACCTTGAGCGCGTCCCATGACTCTGAGTCACATATAGAGACAGAGGCGACAAGACTCTTGACAAACAAGATCGCGAGCGCGCGTCATGTGTTCGTCATGCCTATTTCGGCTTATGTCACTGCGGCTAAGCTTAGAAAATTCTCTTTTCCAAAATTCTACAATATTGAAAATCCAAATCTCAAAATTTAGCCATTTGTCCTTTTCATGGGACAATAAAGGGTCTCCCAAACGTAAATTAGAAATCTCCATAACGAAATTACGATGCCGCGTCCCACCACTGAATGTTTAGCTATTACCGTCCCTCGGTGTCCGATCCGCCAGGAACCAGAAAATATGCATCACTTTTTAATAGCATGCCGTCGATATAGAAATCAGAGCAAGAAATTACAATTTTCATTCCGAAAATAAGGTACTTCGATAACTACTGAAAATATCCGCTCCTTCGGGGCTTCTCCATAGGGCTTTAGCCACAGGAGCATCTGCGCGGCCATTTGCGACTATCTCTGTGACACAAATAGGCTACCATGTTAGTTCTCGAAATCACTAACTGGATAGATAATTAAATCCCCGATTGTGTCTTCGAAATTATTCTAATACCACCGAAAAAAAACAATACAAAATTTGCTGCTGTTTATATATGATTAACAAAATTATTCCTATGCCTGCCACGCAAAATTATCTTTTAAATTACATGGACATTATACTTCATCCCGATTTAATTTTCCGTTAACTTTTTCTCTCTCCGCTTCCCTATGACTTAAACCTTTAACCGCCGGCTTCTTGGACAATCCCCCGTAGTGGGTAAGCGCCCCAAGTGAGTAACAAGCAAGCAAGCATAGATAACTCTAAGAGGATGTGGACGCGGTATGACATGACACCATAGATTTTGTAAATGCAGCATATACATTTATTATGTGCACTGTCTCCTGCTTGATTCTTCTTGTTCCATTTCTTCGTTATCTTTCAATTGGGTGAGGGTGCCTTTGGATGAAGAGCCTACCTCGTGAAAGATGAGCATTGGCCGATCTGTGCTGTAGTACGTGACATAATTGAGCAGTCCCATTTGGCAGACGTCGTATGTAGACGTGGTAGATGGCACTGCTTCCTCTAGATGGGAATCGTTATCAACCGTACTCCGGCGGTGGCTGCGTATGGAGCGGCCGCGGGGGCCCTATGTTGTAAGCAGTCTGTGCTGGGGCCAGAGTGCGTTGAGGGCTGATAGCTTCGTGGGCGCTGTATTTTCGCCACTTACTTCGCGTTCAAGCGAGGCAGCACGACGGTCAATTCCCTCGTCACTGCGCGTCCTATCTTGACAGCTTTGAATTGAATTGGATTCCGCTATTTTACACGCCAAAACCACGATTTGATTATGAAGCACACCGTAGTGAGGGAGACGTAGTGGGGATTAATTTTGACCACCAGGGGATCTTGCACGTGCTCCCAACGCCCGGGACACAGTCGTTTTTGCATTTCAACCCCAACGAAATGTGGCCGCCACGGCCGTGATCCAATCCCGCGACCTCATGCTCGGCAGCGCAACACCATAGCTACCACTATGTGTTCTCGCCACTTCGCGTTGAGGCGAGAGGCAGCACGAAGGTCAATTCGTTCGCTGCTGCGGGCTCTATCTTGAAACCGATCTTTTTACACAACCGACGAACAGGCTTCGTGGTTGGGCAGGCATGGGAATTTAAAATCTGTACTTCTGCTCTGCCTTTTTCTACAACTTTATTTTTCGTCTAGTTTCTATGAGGATATGTACAAATGTTTTGCATACGTGCAGAAAGAACAGGGGCGTTCTTTATTTTTTGCGCTCGTAACATTACCTCTGATCGCTGACGAATGGGGACGGCCGAGGATCCGAGTTTCTAACAGACGACAAACTCGACGCCCGCCGTCCCGCCAGGTGCTGTGCTTCCGCCGTTGTCCGCCACTACACGCATGCGCATATGGAAGCAGCCTGTGGAATAGCTTCCACGCGTGTCAGCAGGCGGCGCTGCGTAAGAAGAATAGTTGTCCGGGCAACGAAAGAGGGGAGAATGTGTGGGCAAACGCCAGGAAGTGAAGTGGAGGGAAAGAGCACCGAAGGGAACTACACGCCCGGCGTCCAGGTTTCACGATTACTCCCAAGCGCATGCGTTGTGCAGGGGCGGAGGCGGCGCTCCAGGAAGTTATGTGCGCCGCATCGCGCAAGACTTCCCGTTGCCTGCCGCACCTGTCCGGTACAATGCGCAGCGCGCGCCGTCACGTGGCACACACTAGACAGAAGTTGAGCAGGCCGCGTACACGCTCCCTTTCTCGGAGTCCACGACAAACTTCTCGTTCCCACTGCCGCGTCAAAGTTCTAATTTGACAAGCTAGTCAAGAAATGTTGGCTCCAACTCGCTAAAGGACCCATGGCGTCACATTATCGTTAGACAACACTAAGCGTGGTTAACTGCCTGAAGTACGAGGTATTTGCACTGGTCGAGAGTTTTGCCCGTAGCACTAACGACTGCGTCTAGAAGCGTGTCACTGGTCGATAGCAGCCGAAGGGCCTGCTTTGAACAGTCGTCTACAGTACTATCCAACACGCTCCGCACGGCGCTGTTAAGGAGGGTCCGATTCCTGCTCAGGGCACTCAGAAGTGTGTACATATCGGCCTGGGTATAGCACTCGTCGAACTCGAGTGTCAGAAACACAAAGTTTTCCTCCAAAGAGCGCGCCAGCATGCACAGAGCTTCCTGTGGCAGCTTGTTAACACGGAACTTAAGTCGGTGCAAGGTGCGGTTGGCTTGCAGCACGGCTTCAACAGCTTTCACCTCTCGGTATTGGCCGATTGCCACGTCGAACTCAGCTTCGCGAAGGCTTCTGTTGTGGGCAATGCTGGCAATGATTTCGCTCGGAATGCCGCCAAAATCATAAGCAAGCGGACGTACGATAAGCTTCTTCAGAGAGTTTGTGTCTTGTAGGAAGGACGTGAATACTTTGACAGCCCGAGTGTAGCGCAACCTGAAAGAAAAGTAGACGACAAGTTCACTGAGCGATGACGTGCCCATATCTACCGCGGAGAGCCATTTCCTGATGGGTTGGGTGTAGTCTTCACTGCACCAGCGAACGCAAGCGGAAGACATGTACTGGTATTCTTGTTGGAGACACGACGTCCATTCCTTGAGTACGGGGATGCTCCATGTCACTTGCAATCGAGCGAACAGGTCTGCAGTGAAGGGTAACGAAGGTTTCCACCATTTTTTGATGGCAACGTTGCCGAGACGCACACACTCCACTGTACTATTTCGAGAAAGGGAATGCACAAACTGAGACACCGCGCTACAGTAGAATTTGCCCTCCGTCAGGTCAAGATGCTTTACAGAAATGTTCTGCTCCAGGACCTTAGCTAGAGCTACAGCTCCGCCGTCTCTTATCGAGTTGTAGCGAAGAGAGATATCTTGAAGGGCGTCGTTCCCTCGAAGAACGTCGGCGAGAGCGAACGCACATTCGTTGGTAAAGCCGACATTCGTAAGCTTGAGACACCTGAGAGACTCGTTAGCGCGAAGCGCCCGTATGCCGTCCGCAAGACTGACTTGCGAGCAGTCGCCCCAATCTTCAAGCGACAATTCCTTTAACGTACGGTTGCTATCCAAGGATTGCAGTATGATACCGGCACTGTCCTTGGCCAGGTGTCTCACGGCTAAGTCCCGCAAGGTTGTATTGACCCTCAACGCACTGGCGAGAAGAGCAGAATCTGCCTGCGTCAAGAACATGGCATCCCACACTTCCAGCGAGCTTAAGCTTGAAGAGGCACCCAGAGCGCCAAGTACTTTTCGCGCCAACGTCTCCGGCATGTTGCCGAGGACGAGGTGGCGCAGGTTGCTAGGGCCTCTCATTCCTTGAACGAGGCTCTCGACTGCGGCGCCGTCGAGTACCAAGGGCGTCACATTCAAGCACTCTAGTCGAGGAGACATCTCGCAGATGACACGGGCCAAAACTGCACCGCCATTCGTTTCGTACGAATATCTTCTGTCTGAAAGAGCTTGAATTGTGACGAGACCCTTGTTGGCCGGCAGCGCTTCGCTCAGCGTAGCAGGGAAGTAGCGCAAGATGGCAGCCTTGCAGTCTAGGACCAGTCGCTCGATGCAGACGTGATACCTGAGAAGCCAGTACACCAAGCAGGAAGGCTCCACAATTGAGGACATAGTTAATGTCTTGCCGACGTCTTCTACGCATTTCAACGTGAACACGCTGGGAGCGTGTTCGATGACCTGCACATAAACAGTCCAGAGGACTTCGTTTAGAGCGGGCAGTTGCCCCGTCATCCAACATTTCGTGGTGCCGACGATGTTGCCGCAGGGTTTGTGCAGGTCCGTGCCTCTGGCCTTGAGCTTGTTCAGCAGCTCCTGGAACTTTGTCAAAAGCCGGGCGGAATCCGAGAACGGGATAGCGCGTTCTAAGTCGCGGAGGCGACTGGACGGAGACTCCGTCTCGTCAGCCGGTCTGAAATACAAACAGTCGTAGATTTATGCACTTGAACTTGCGCCATTGTCTAGGTGCGACTGTTTAAATAAGGCGGGAAATGATCGCCATTTGTCGAAGTTGGAATGCGACAATTACGGCACAGCGAGTGAGCCGGGCAGATTGAAGAATATTGGTCAGAAAGGGCATAGAGGGCACTTTTCGAGGGTGATCACGGCATGCACCTTAATATCGTTCGCACCTACTCGTTTTGTGATGTCCTCACCGTTAACGTTGGCTCATCGCTTGGACGATTGATAGCGCACATTGTGCATGTGTCATCGTATTTGCGTGACAGTTTGCCTGAAAGGCGAAGCATTGATTGCGACAGCACATTATTAAACAGCTATACGAAGCAAAGTTAGTCATTTTATCAGTGGCATAAACTCCTGTTAATATTCGCTTACTATCTGAATTAATCCGCACGTTTTCACTCGCGCACAGACAAACACGAATGCATCTCACTCGACTACCGCGAACGCTCGTACACAAATGCTCGAGTCACAAAGGAGACAGCAGCGGCGAGCCAATTCCTCATCGTGCTGACTCTATGCTTAAACATGAGCTAGACGCGCGAGAACACAACGCACACGAAGCCATCAGCTATCTTTGATCGGCTAGCCTTCGGAGAGGAGATGCGCACTAGCCTGCCGGTTCCCCTCCCTCCGTCCTTCCCTCCTAGCGAGCGTGAGACGGCACGCGCCGCTCTCGCCTTCCTCCCTTGCGAGCGCGAGAAAAGACCGCTGCATCAAGCCAGCATCTCTGTCGGCTCTCTCTGGCAAGCTTTCGTTCAGGTCTACACCACACGGCGCGTGGCCACGATGTTATCGCACTGCAACTTTATATGGAACATCACGGCGACGCCGACGGAGGAAATTCGCTTAGAATGTTCACATAGTAGTTATCGCAATACGAAATCGAAAATATTATGCCACCTTTCACGAAACAACAAAAAGAAGCACGAACTTCGCTTCTCTTCGCAACAATACGTTCTAAAACGCTATTTCAGGTAATTAGGCGCTATAATGCATTTTTCAACCGAGCAAATTGAGGTTAACCATACAACCTTTACATCGGTATGTCAGAGCGAAACTTTTACTTCACCGATTTCAAACTTTCTTCTCTATTTTTTCTGACGTTCGGGTCGGTGCGTTTAGTAAAGCCTATTGAAACTTGATAAGTTCAGTGTTCGGTGCTTTCAGAATAAGGCTTGAGCAAATTTCTTCAATATCTATGACTTCCTGTAGAGCTTGTGTGAAACATTTGTGGTGGCGTCGCCGACTGCCTTACGCGGTTGCCTCTTATTTGACTTAGCAACCCTCTGTTTGCAATAAAAATGCCTTTTTTCTTAGTGCAGGAGGGTTATTTATAGATTAGACTAAAAATATACTATTTACTTAAGACGATTACACGCTACGTAAGCTCACGATCGTCAGCAGTTATGCTGGGTTGGGTGAGTGTCGCGATGAAGTGTCTTGGAAACCAAATATATATAAATATTTACCAAGTTGTTTCGTTGTATACAAGGTAATTTCCGTTTTGTCTGTCTCGGATATCCCTTCTCTCTCCGTCCTTTGTTTTATCTAATCCAATTGCCCACTGCTTATCGCAGTTCAGGTGCCGGCACACTGAGGTGGACCGCTACAGGGCAAGGCTCTGTGCGGTCAGCAGCAATTGCGTTCCCGTCCTGCTTCTCTGTATATTTCGTGCGTTTCAATAAATTCGTTATCTGAGAAATTATAGTCTGTACAAAAGCACGTTTATCTAGAACAATTATTCACAGGGTACCCGGATCATAAGACAGTTTACAGAACATTAAAAAGGGGCTGGAGTGCGTAGGGCAGGCATTACCAAATCCTGACTGGAAGCTTACCACTGTCGTTGAAAGGATAATTGTACAATCACTGCACGCTACCGGTGCTAATACCATCATCATCGTCGTCATCATAATCATCATCAGCCTATCTTTATATCCACTGCAGTACGAAGGTCTCCCCTTGCTATCTCCTATTACCACTCTCTAGCGCAAGCTGATTCCAAACTGTATCTGCAAATTGCGCATTTCTGCCGTCGCCGTCACTGCAACATTCTGTACAATGTCTCAGGGGCAACAACATCGTCGCCGCACGCCGTATGACCTATGCGCGTGTCAAAACCTTCGAGGGTGTGATGACGATAATGGCTCAATCCCCCAAAAGCGGAAAGCGACGAGGAAGCGCGCCACCTTCAGTAGCGCTTAAGACATGGGTGGGGGGAAGAGGGGTCCGTTCTACTTCCGCGGCGGCCGTGTATTGGGAGGCCATGCGGGCCCTATCTTGAAAGCGATCTGCGCTGGGGACAGAGTGCGCCGAGTGGTGATAGCTTCGTGTGCGCTGTGTTTTCGCCGCTTCGTTCGCGTTGAAGCGAGAGGCAGCACAAAGGTCAATTCGCTCACTGCTGCTGCCGCGCTTCTCTCACTCCAGCTATTTGACAGCGAGCGTGCGCGGTCATCTAGGGAGATGTGTTCACGTATGCTTGCGCACGCGTGATAACAAGCTGGTTAATTTTGTTAGTAAGCGAATGTTTACAACCTTATACGGCCGATAGAGATACTATCCTTACTTGGTATAGCTCTCCTCTAATTTGATATCGCAATCGACGCTTGGCCCTTCCGGCGAAACGCGAATTCTTTCTCTTGGTGTCGACTAAAATATCCTCCATACCCGTTTGCTTTCTGGTCCGCACGTCTCTCTTTCTGTCTCCACACTTTACGCCTAGAAATTTCAGTTCCGTCGCTCGTTGCGCGGATTTTAACTTGTTCTCGAACTTCTAATTCAGTAAAGAAAGAAAACGAAAGCCATGCAACGCACTGTTTCGTCAATTATGTCTCGTCTATAAGGCTGTCACAAAGGTGGGGAGCCATATCAGTGCGACAATAGCAGCCCGGCACGCCCAAGACCCATGTGTTTCGTTGTCTTGAGGCGCGCAACATCCGTATCATAATATATGACTTCTGAACAATCTCATACAATCTAGTCGCACACGTCTTGCACTAGTGTTGATAGCGTAACGATATATTTCCCATAATTAAGTTTCCATTTTACGTTAAGTGAAGGCCCTAGACCTCGAAACAATTGAAGAAGTACCGGCAGACGATAGAGGGCCCAGATTAATTTAATAAATATTGCCTGTTATACCTGCTATACCTACTACACCTGTTATCCGGACAGGCCGCCATTGGAACATGAACCTGGCCACGTTTAACGCTAGAACGTTATCTAGTGAGGCGAGTCCAGCAGTGCTATTGGAGGAATTAGAGGGCAGTAAATGGGATATAATAGGGCTCAGTGAAGTTAGGAGGCCAAAAGAAGCATATACAATGCTACAAAGTGGGCGCGTCCTGTGCTACCGGTGCTTAGCGGAGAGAAGAGAACTAGGAGTCGGATTCCTTATTAATAAGAATACAGCTGGTAACATACAGGAATTCTATAGCATTGACGAGAGGGTGGCCGGTCTTGTTTTGAAACTTAATAAGAGGTACAAAATGAAGATTGTACAGGTCTACGCTCCTACATCCAGTCATGATGACCAGGAAGTCGAAAACTTCTATGAAGACGTGGAATCGGCGATGGGTAGAATGAAAACAAAATACACTAATGGGCGACTTCAATGCCAAGGTAGGCAAGAAGCAGGCTGGAGACAAGGCAGTGGGGGAATATGGCATAGGCACTAGGAATAGCAGGGGAGAGTTATTAGTAGAGTTTGAGGAACAGAATAATATGCGGATAATGGATACCATCTTTCGCAAGCGGGATAGCTGAAACTGGACGTGGAGGAGCCCGAACGGCGAGACTAGAAATGAAATAGACTTCATACTCTGTGCTAACCCTGGCATCATACAAGATGTGGACGTGCTCGGCAAGGTGCGCTGCAGTGACCATGGGATGGTAAGAACTCGAATTAGCCTAGACCTGAGGAGGGAACGGAAGAAACTGGTACATAAGAAGCCGATCAGTGAGTTAGCGGTAAGAGGGAAAATAGAGGAATTCCGTATCAAGCTACAGAACAGCTATACGGCTTTGACTCAGAAAGAGGGCCTTAGTGTTGAAGCAATGAACGACAATCTTGTGGGCATCATTAAGGAGTGTGCAATAGAAGTCAGTGGTAACTCCGTTAGTCAGGATGCCAGTAAGCTATCGCAAGAGACGAAAGATCTGATCAAAAAACGCCAATGTATGAAAACCTCTCACCCTACAGGCAGAATAGAACTGGCAGAACTTTCGAAGTTAATCAAGCGTAAGACAGCTGACATAAGGAAGTATAATATGGATAGAATTGAACATGCTCTAACGGAGAAAGCCTAAAAGCAGTGAAGAAGAAACTAGGAATTGGCAAGAATCAGATGTGTGCGTTATGAGACAAAGCCAGCAATATCATTCCTAATATGGATGTCATAGTTCAAGTGGCTGAGGAGTTCTATAGAGACTTATACAGTACCAGTGGCACCTGCAACGATAACGGAAGAGAGAATAGCCTAGAGGAATTTGAAATCCCACAGGTAACGCCGGAAGAAGTAAAGAAAGCCTTGGGAGCTATGCAAGGGGGGAAGGCAGCTGGGGAGGACCAGGTAACAGCTGATTTCTTGAAGGATGGTGGGCAGATTGTTCTAGAAAAACTGGCCACCCTGTATACGCAATGCCTCATGACCTCGAGCGTACCGGAATATTGGAAGAACGCCAACATAATCCTAAACCATAAGAAAGGGGACGCCAACAACTTGAAAAATTATAGACCGATCAGCTTACTGTCAGTTGCCTACAAACTATTTACCAAGGTAGTCGCAAATAGAATCAGGAACACCTTAGACTTCTGTCAAGCAAAGGACCAAGCAGGATTCCGTAAAGGCTACTCAACAATAGACCATATTCACACTATCAATCAGATGATAGAGAGATGTGCGGAATAAAACCAACCCTTATATATAGCTTTCATTGATTACGAGAAAGCGTTTGATTCTGTCGAAGCCTCAGCAGTCATGGAGGCCTTACGGAATCAGGGTGTAGACGAGCCGTATGTAAATATACTGAAAGATATCTACAGCGGCTCCAAAGCCAACGTAGTCCTCCGTAAAGAAAGCAACAAAATCCCAATAAAGAAAGGCGTCAGGCAGGGAGATACGATCTCTCCAATGCTATTCACAGCGTGTTTATAGGAGGTATTCAGAGACCTGGATTGGGAAGAATTGGGGATAAAAGTTAATGGAGAATACCTTACTAACTTGCGATTCGCTGATGATATTGCCTTGCTTTGTAACTCAGGGGACCAATTGCAATGCATGCTCACTGACCTGCAGAGGCAAAACAGAAGAGTGGGTCTAAAAATTAATCTGCAGGAAACTAAAGTAATGTTTAACAGTCTCGGAAGCGAACAGCAATTTACAATAGGTAGCGAGGCACTGGAAGTGGTAAGGGAATACATCTACTTAGGGCAGGTAGTGACGGCGGATCCGGATCATGAGACGGAAATAATCAGAAGAATAAGAATGGGCTGGGGTGCATTTGGCAGGCATTCTCAGATCATGAACAGCAGGTTGCCATTATCCCTCAAGAGAAAAGTGTATAATAGCTGTGTCTTACCAGTACTCACCTACGGGGCAGAAACCTGGAGGCTTACGAAAAGGGTTCTACTCAAATTGAGGACGACGCAACGAGCTATGGAAAGAAGAATGATGGGTGTAACGTTAAGGGATAAGAAAAGAGCAGATTCGGTGAGGGAACAAACGCGAGTTAATGATATCTTAGTTGAAACCAAGAAAAAGAAATAGGCATGGGCAGGACATGTAATGAGGTGGAATGATAACCGATGGTCATTAAGGGTTACGGACTGGATTCCAAGGGAAGGGAAGCGTAGCAGGGGGCGAGAAAGTTAGGTGGGCGCATGAGATTAAGAAGTTTGCAGGGACGACATGGTCACAATTAGTACATGACCGGGGTTGTTGGAGAAGTATGGGAGAGGCCTTTGCCCTGCAGTAGGCGTAACCAGGCTGATAATGACGATAATGATGATGACCTGTTATACATTCAATTTCGGCCTCGTTTCCAGGAGGTTACGGTGTCGTGATTTCATGACAGAGAATGTGATCACGTGTAACCAGGGTAATGCGACGTTTTGACACTGATGCCGGCTCGCGTGGCCGTCTGCTATACTGCTACACTGGGCCTCACACAACGATCATAGGAGACGACCGGGATGAAAGCCAATACATCAAGACGTTCTGCTAGTATGTAATCACCTTCTAGGTCGGCGTCGTTCCAGACGGCCGAAAATCGAACCTGCCGATCTACAGTCAGAAGTCTTTACTCTCACCCAAGTGTGGGCGGATGTTTGACTCACCGAGCATTGTTCCGCTGGAACGCGTTCTCTGCGTTTGCGATCTCGGCTCCTGCCCCGGTACCGGCCTCGTGCATGGCTGACTGGGCATTGGACAAAGCCGTGCTCTCCTCGAGACGTGTCCACGCCATCTGATGCTGCAGCTGCGCAAGGTCTTGCTGGTTCACACAGTTAGTGGGCATGTCGCATCTCGGCTGCTGATGGCGGAGCTGTGAGTTCGGCACCGCAGTGAGCACCTCGTGGCCGTAACGCTCAAAGATGGGCGGGATTTGGGCGTCGAGTCCGCCGGGATCTGTGCTGCTCCGCAGGTACAACTGTGATACCATCTGGTAGCTTGAATACATCGAGGGCATCATGTTCTGGTGGTTCATGCACTGCCCCTGGGTGGACTGCATGGGCTGCTGTGCCATACTGCCGTAAGAGCCCTCCTGCATCTGCTGCATCTGCGGCACCTGCTGCACCTGCTGCACCTGCTGCACCTGCTGCACCTGCTGCACTCTCGGAACCCTCGTCCTTTGAGCCTGGTTCTGTTGCTGATGCTGCTGAAGGGATTGACTGGTCCGGACACCCATTCCATCCTGCTGCTGGGCTATCATCGGTGTCCGCGATCGCTGATGCTGGCTAGAAATACTGACAGGTTGTTGATGACCCGATGGAAGGTGTTGCGCGGTTGTGGTAGTGAGAAGGGGTATGTACTCGCGATGAAACAACGTGGCCAGTGAGGGATGGTACATGTGCGACTGCTGGATCGATGGCTGATGAACGTGCTCGAGTTGAATGGCGATCGATAGCGTGAGTGGTTGCTGGGTTGCCAGCTCGGTCTGGCGGTAGCTCAGAGTGTTCGACGGGGTCGCTGCCGACGCGTGCAAAGTGCTCGTCATATGGTGGCTGCTCGTCGCAGGCTGCTGGAAATACTGCGGCAAGTGGAGCCCGCTTTGCGCAGCCGAGGCACTGTGTGAAAACCCCCACGCGGTCATGTTCGTTGAGGCAGAGTCCAAGTCGTAGCTCGCGGCATTGATCGACCGATGCGGGTCGGCGGCAGGCATGAACACGTACTGCGGGTGCGGATGCCAGGGAGGCAACCCAGCCATCGACGAAGGGGCAGTTCCCGAGTTGTTTCTGTCAATGATGGTGGCCATCAAGAAAGCGGGCTGCTGGAACGGGGGATTGTACTGGTTCGTCCAAGGAGCCGGTCCCGGCATGGCCTGTAGCGCGCCTGAGCTCGGAAAACGCGGGAACATGTCGAAAGACGCCGGTTTGGTGCCGCTGCTGCCGCTGGCTTCAAGGAGTCCTCTGTGCGTCAAAAAAAAAAAAAACGGCGCTCCCCCAGTGAGAACGTGCGGTTGTGTAGAACAACAGGTGCAGAAAAAAAGGAGCAATCAAACCGGTGTTTCTTTCTACTTATTGTACAACCAAAGTAAGCAGATTGTTAAGAAACGAACCTGCAGAGCTAATGACATTTCTAAACTGTACAAATACCCTCAATTTAGTACAGAAGCGAAAGCTTATATAGGGGGAGGAACAAAAGAAATCATGCGGATCCCACGCACTCTGGGAAACAATGCAGCCGAAGCTTTCTGTGCTGTTTGAGTTCAATGAACATAATTGCCGGTGATGTTTAGGGTGTATTTTTAGGTTCATCAGCATTTAGCGGAATAGAAGAGGGGTGAGATTATGTTGAACGTTACCTACGTACACCAGTTGCGTTTTCTACAACATATACATAACGGAGAAAGACGTGTTTGCTTGATGCGTCGTACACCGTTGTTAACAGCCAGCGAAGAGGTTACCACTGTAATTATATTACATGGCGCGACTCATCGTGGCCGAATTCTAAACCTTTATTTAATATATGTGACTTTAGCTGCCAAGCCCCCAACCGGGCTATGAGGCACATGGCAGTGGAGGAGTCGTTTTTGAAGTTTGAGTGCCTGGGACTCTCTCATCACCATCAGTCTAATTTTATGCCCACTGCATGATTAAGTGATTGAGCTTCGGCTGCAATTTTCCTCATTTCATCAGGATCGTCAGCTTTGGGCTTTCCAGAGAGCCTGCGATGCGGTGGCTAGTATGAGCCTAACTGTCCCCACGTGGGAGCGGCCCGCGGTACGCCCTATGGGGCGGCGCCTCGCAGGACCCTTTAATTAAACTTCTTCGTATCCGTATCACCTCACTTAAGCTTCTGCCGTCCTCTACTTCGCCTCGCTTCCCTTCACTTCCTTTCGCACCCATTCTGCAACTCCAAAGGCTCATTCACACTCGGCAGACTTGACACCAAGAGAACGACAAGACAGCGACGCCGGTGAACGGCCGACTAGTCGGGAGACTGTGTCACTGAGAGGAATTCTGTCACATTAGGCCGACAGCACCGCCGACGCGAGCGACGACGGCAAGTCGTCGCAGTGTGCTAGCATCTCGTGACGCCGACACCGAAAAAACCAGCTACCAGACTGTCGTTGAGCCAGTCTTGGTGAAGTTGGCCGCAGAGCAAAAATATCGCAGCGCCAACGAGATTGCTGCAGCAACTGCTCTTTTATATATACTTAACCGGGCTCAAAATTAATGGAAACACACTTCAAAAGTTTAAATGCATGAACGTCAGACCTTGCCAGCAGTCTGTGTCGAGCTTGACGTGGTGCCGATTCTGTTCAGCGCAGAACCAACCTGCAGCCGGCAGGTTCGTGCACGTATGCCCATACTGACGGGCCTGAACTAACGGCCCGGTCACGCTGGGGCGATGCGACGTTTATCTTGGTTTCTCGAGTTCAGTGTAGCTCATTTCTGTCCATAGCGACTTGAAATGGACCACTCTTGACTTCGTGCAATCCGTAGACAAGGAGGGGGAAGCGAACAACACAGCACGACAAGCGAAGAGAACCTCATACAAAAATTAGCACTGAGAGCCGTTTTCAAAACCCGGCCACTCATATCAGCTCGTCTCTGTGGGATACGACGCCGATTGCAAGCTCAAATCAGTATGTTTTGCGGCATTTAGTCAGTATTTCGGGTTCGCCATGCATGGTTTCCACAAGAATGGGTTTCTAGTGTATTTCAAGCAAAGTACGAACGACAGCACGTATAAGGGGATCAATGGAAGGATGCTGTGGGCGTCTCCTTACAAACAGAGGGGTTGGTTAAGCCACCAAGCTCTTGTTCTTATTTTGTCTAATGTCATATCTACCTTTTTAAAAGAAAACACACAAAGGATTTCCACCATCAAACGTTCTCAATCAGTAGTGGGAACTTAGTTTTTATACCTCCCCCTCCCCCCCCCCCCCCCCCGTTGTTTGTGGTATCTCTACTTTTCTGCCACCAAACCTCCAGTCGCCTCTTACCAATTTGTATTGCAGACATGTTTACTTGCCCCCTGCTCTCGCTGAACGCAAGCGCTTCAAGGAGGCCACAGGTGCTTAAATCGACCACTGCGCAGATATGTTCATATTCTATTAAAACATGCTCCATCGTTTCCCTTGCTTCACCGCAACAAACACATGCTTCTTCTTCCTTCTTAAACCTCGCTTTATAGGTGCGTGTTCTCAGGCATCCCGATCTCGCTTCGAAAAGTAATGAGCTTCCCTTTGAGTTATCATCAATTGTTTCTTTCCTGATTTCGCTTTTTTTTTCCTCTTAAATAGTTCCTCACGGCAGGTTTCTTTTCCACTGCCGCCACCTACGAGATTATTTCAGCTTCTCTGACTTCGCGGCGCGCCGCCGGAAGCACCATCTCGGTTCTCTAGACGAAACTGCTCCGCGAAAAGGCTCAATAACTAAAGCCACGAGGACAAGCTGTCGTTTCTCCATTGTGAACTTCGCTTCTCTTCTCTCGTCGTGATGGCGAGGTCGCATATTAGTGGCGAGAATTTGGAGCGGCGCCCTCTCGTCCGCTTCGTGTATGCTTGGCGTATAGTTGGCTCGATGCATGCTCATTGAAGGATATGTCAGTTTCTTTCTGCTGCCATGAGTGAGCCATAGTTCCTTATTCAAAACCTCGAAAATTTGCGGCTTCGATATCGCAAGCTATGAACGTTCAAGGTGTCTACTGGTTTCGCAATGCAAATATGCGCCGTGTCTGTTCATGAATTGGGCGTAAATGAATGTCTGCAAATTCAACACACGAAGTTGTGTATGATATTTCGCTAAACAGTTAACATTACCTTTGTACTCAGCTATCAGAGGCATCGCATTTTACGACGCGGGAGAAAATTTTTCGTGTTTGGTGTCAGCATGTTATCCGTGTTAAAAAGACACTGCCCAGCGAAGCTGTCATCACGATTCTTATTATTCTGGTGAGTTGTTTTAGTCAAATATGGTCATTTTATAGATGCGTAAAAAAAATTGTTAAGCGCGCATTTCCTATGATAAAGTTAGCCGCTACTTTAACCGCTTTCTGAAACAGGCCCCCATAAAACCAATTGCTCATGGCTGCCAACACGACGGCGCGTCATATATAGAGTATTTACCTATATAGTTCTTTCACAAGTACCATAGTAGCGATCCCCTGGAAGAAAAGTTTCGTGGTTAAGATCGAGAGCCACTCGATTGCAAGCGATGAAATGTTTCATGGTGGCCCTCAGTAGGCTTGAAAATTTGGCGCACCCTACACGCATGGTAGCAACCGACTGTAGCTATGGCGAGGCACGCATTGTTCGCGAAACCAATCAGTTCACTACAATTACGAATTGAAACCATGAAGCAGTTTTTCTTTTCTTTTACAGCGCCAATTGCAGCGTCTAAAGTATACTCGAGGTACTGCAGCGCAGCTCAGGGTGCCTAGAAACGGAAAATTGAAGCACCTTTCTCACCACGTCTAGATAGAGCGCTGTTTAATTATAAACGGACAACTATTCGCTTTGTCAGTACATAAAAAAGAACCTCGCGAACCATCATAAGGAAGACAGCACAATTAAGCTTTACATATTTCACTTGATTGTTGACCCTATAGCAACGAATTATGATATCTTCAATATGTCCCATTCTACTAATGAATGCCGCTTCGGCTTCTTTCTGGCTGCGGCCATACGGCGCATAACGCATAGTTCACTAAAACATTTGGGCCGAGCATCCTGTGTCAGTTCGCCAAACAGATTCGTCATGCATATTCCTCAAGCAACAAACACCAGTAAATTGCTCAAGTGAGTTTAACGTGTAGCACGGAAAAGTGAATATATATTGTTACATTCCCTTTCATATTCTGCAAACAGCTGTAAGGCTAAATTAGCTTTATCTCGAATTACTGCCCCTTAAAATAAACGCGTTAAGAACCGCCTTACTTTGAGAACCAGTTAAAGAAGCAAGTGGTGCTAGTAGAACCTAAACTGCAGTGTTAAGTGATCGCGTCACTACCGAGCGTCTATTTGAAGAAATGCAATAATTCGATATCATATGAACTGATCGTCGTCAGCAAACCTGTTTTAGCGGATCAAAATCAAGGTAACTTTTGTAAAGTCATGTACAGCCAGCGTTTGTGACGTACTTGTCCCACCGCGGCAGGTATAGTATCATAACTGGATTATATGCTATGCTTTTGCGTTTGTCAATCCGGTCAAGAAAAACCCGCAGTGAGCTGGTCTGCGCTCCTTCGGCTGGCACTGTAGCGTTGCCTTTGAGAACTGTATTGGCGAAGAAACAAGCTCGTTGAATAAATTTTCGCGAACGAAGACGTCTTAAAGATATATTTGAGACGACCGCCATAAGTACACAAGCAGAGGGAACGAGGGCGAACAAACCAAAGCACTGCAAAAAGTGCCCGGACACCGCCAGCACTGCAGCAGACCACAGGCGCGAGTCCGTGCCTTGACTGTCATGCCAGCAGCGTTCGCAGCGCCCCTCTAGTTTGGTCTCGGGGCCATATAGTGCGCACTCTCGAGGCGCAGCGCGCCTACGAAGAGCGAGGGCGACACCGAATACGAGAAGGTGATCGAGAAACGCCGAGTTTCTTTACGCTTGGACGCTGGCTGCCGGCGCGGTAAAACAGGTGAAGCAGCGGGCCCTATCGAGCAAAAACGAGAAAGCGTTCATAATGTGTCAACTCCGAGATCTCCCAGCGCGTATAATCGGAGAGGCTATATGTCCAGTTTATATGGCTGCCTTTTTTAGGCCTAACTGACCAAGCAACCGAGACTGGATCTCGGAAACAGCGTCAAGGTGTAAGACTTTGCTGGCGAATCTTCATTGCTCAAATCGAAAGAAAATACAGGTAATTGTTGGGAGCAATAGTGTGAATAAGTGCAGGGCGACAATTCCATAGATCCCAAGCGGCCGCCTTTACGAGACGTTCGTCTGCGGGATCGCCAGCCGTTTGTGCGCAGGCGCGAGTAAGAGCGGGCGCGAGTGAGGTAATCTGCCTGTGCACTACGGAGGAGGCTTCTTAGCGCGTGTTGTAGGTGTTTGTCCCTAGGCGTGCCGATATTGCGTAGTCCATCGGGTCGAGTTTTCTTACGCTCGAATGCTGGCTTCCGGTGCGCTAAAATAGGTGAAGCATCGGGACCATAACGCCCGATTTGGCGACCGCTGCACCGGACAGACTGTGTGGCACCTGCGCGGCGCTCGTGCTAAGTCAGTCATGGCGGATCATTGCTTTCTCGTGCTTTACGCCGATGTATATACCTTGTAAATAACATCACAGATGTTCCTGTGGGAGCAGCCAGTAGCGACGTACCGTAGTAGCCCGGGCCGCATATATTGTAAAATGTCGCGGGGCGTGGTAGTGCTGAAGGTAACGTCACAAGTTGGCGGCTGGATGTAATTATATTTATTCAATCGTGTTTTTTTACTAATTGTAACAACGTGTCATTATTTCGCATTATTGGCGGCCCCTTCACGATACCACAGCGGCAACGGAGACACCAAAGCTAGATCCCGGACTGGTCCGAGGGTTAGGGCTCGCCGACGCCCCAACACACGGGCCACCCTGCTTCCAGCTTTGATCCCCCGCTACCTCTTGGGTGCCCTGGAGATCCTGTGCCGCCTGCTTTATTGTAACCTCAGCCAGGTACTCTCCTGAGGCCTCCGTTTGTCGGTTACATGCGCCCTCCTGGAGCAGTGCTTGTAAAAAAGGCAATCTATTGTCGCGACGAAAAAAGCGACCCGCGACTTATACAACACCAGTCAGAACCTTGAGCCTTCAGACACAGCGATCACCAAATGGCGCGTCCGTGCCCACTGCCTCACCGCGCGGGCAGCCAGCGGCAGAGCGTAAACGAACTCGACCGCACTCAGCAATGCCGGCATGTCTAGGGGACAAACGCATACAACACGAGAAACCTCATCCGTACACTCTTAGGCAAAGTTACACCCTTTGGCTTGCCCCTTCTGCCACACAACAATAATCGTTATCTGCCTTGATGCGTTTCCTTTCTTTAACGCTGCGAGCCCGGAACTTTCCAGAAACGAACGGCACGCAGGTTATCAGAAGGGGCACTCCAAAGGGTGTAAACTGCTCTATGCTGATAACGCGCGCGCCGTTCGTTACTGGAAAGTACCGGGCTCGCAGCGTTAAAGAAAGGAAACGCATCAAGGCCGATAACGATTATTGTTGTGTGGCAGAAGGGGCAAGCCAAAGGGTGTAACTTTGCCTAAGAGTGTAGCGCCAAGCAGAGTCACATATTCAAGGAGCAAAAGCCCACAGATTTTCTTTCTCACGTCAGCTCTTACTCGCGCCTGCGCACATACGGCTGGCGATCCCTCAGATGAACGTTTCCTGCCGGCTTTCGCCTCGTAGGCGCCGCCATTTTCCGTCGTGTATGGCGGTGTCATTGCAGTGCGAAAAGAAAATCGCCCGATTCTGCCGAAGAGTCCAGTCCGGCCGATGTCCGGCCAACAAGGCCGTCAGCGATCCGTCTGCACGCTCTAAAGAAAGTTTCCACCCTTTGGAGCTTATCTTGTACCACAACAATAGTCATAATCTGCCTTGCTTGCCTTTCCTTTCTCGAAAATTCCGAGCTCGTTACTTTACTATTGAGAATGCTGTGTCACGCTGATATGGGGCATGCCGTTCCTGACCTGAAAGTAGTGGACGCGCAGCTTTAAAGAAACGAAATACGCAGAAGGCAGATGACGATTATGATTGTGGGATAACACACGTCCCCAAAGGTGCCAGCTTTTTACGGCGAAGTTGCTTATGGCTAGGATTCCGGGACTTTTACGTGGTGTAACGTCGACAGATAACTATGATCTATGGCTCATATCGCCGTAAGTCAGTGACACTGGGCAAGGTGAAGCGAAAAGGCATACATTCTTTGTAATGACGCATAAAACATGAACAGCATACGTTTCAATAAAAAAACAGGCTCAAAAGAAGCATGCGAACCAGGTTGGGGAACTACCAAGCACAGTTAAGAGCACAGGGTTTTATTTGTACGTCGCTTCACTTGATCTACCCCATCGTTTCTAACTCCTCTTCCTCATTTCTTAAGCCACACCCTCTACTCGCTCCTGTACGTCTAAAACCAGCGACGCGCCAGATGAAGAAAAGTTTGCCACAACATCATTAATGACAAGGCCCTCCTGCACCTACATCCAAAGCGAAGCACAGAGCGCTCCCCGCATACATTTCCCGGTAAAGATTGCTGTTCCGCAAGCTGCCGCGGAAACGGTACCTTGACTATGGCATACGAAGCAATGAGTGACGTAGCCACACTCTTGCACGTAAAAGAAGCCACCTAGCAACTGATTTGTTTTGCGACAGTGCCATGGGAAGGCCTCCTGAAGAGCAGCCTGCATGCAAGGTGCGACGAATTTCTTCTATCTGGTCCGCTCTTTGTAGGTGCACGAAATAGCGGCACAAGCCAACCAGCAAGTCGTCCAAATGATTGATTGATGGAGGTTAGTTTTTGCCGCAAGGGCCAGAAATGGCCAAAGAGCGCCATGGCAATCGGTGATGAATGGCAATAAGAATAGTTGAATATGGTGGAAATCAAGTGGCTGTGTATTGACCTAAAATATTCGCTGTCATCATCATCATCAGCCTGGCTACGCCCACTGCAGGGCAAAGGCCTCTCCCATACTTCTCCAACTACCCCTGTCATGTGCTAATTGTGGCCATGTTGTACCTGCAAACTTCTTGATCTCATCCGCCCACCAAACTGTTTGCCGCCCCCTGCTACGCTTCCCTTCCCTTGGAATCCAGTCCGTAACCCCTAATGACCATCGCTTATCTTCCCTCCTCAGTACAGGTCCTGCCGATGCCCATTTCTTTTTCTTGATTTCAACTAAGATGTCATTACCTCGCGTTTGTTCCCTCACCCAATCTTCTCTTTTCTTATCCCTTAACGTTACACCCATCATTTGTCTTTCCATAGATCATTGCGTCGTCCTGAATTTAAGTAGAACCCTTTTCGTAAGCCTCCAGGTTTCTGCCCCGTAGCTGAGTACTGGTAAGACACAGCTGTTATACACTTTTCTCTTGAGGGATAATGGCCACCTCCTGTTCATGATCTGAGAATGCCTGCCAAACGCACCCCAGCCCATTCATATTCTTCTGATTATTTCAGTCTCATAATCCGGATCCGCGGTCACCACCTGCCCTAAGTAGATGTGTTCCCTTACCACTTCTAGTGCCTCGCTACCTATCGTACACTGCTGTTCTGAGACTGTTAAACATTACTTTAGTTTTCTGTAGATTAATTTTTAGACCTACCCTTCTGCTTTGCCTCTCCAGGTCAGTGAGCATGTATTGCAATTGGTCCCCTGAGTTACTAAGCAAGGCAATATCATCAGCGAATCGCAAGTTACTAAGGTATTCTCCATTACCTCTTATCCCAAACTCTTCCCAATCCAGGTCTCTGAATACCTCCTGTAAACACGCTGTGAATAGCATCGGAGAGATCGTATCTCCCTGCCTGACGCCTTTCTTTATTGGGATTTTGTTCCGTTCTTTATGGAGAGCTACGGTGGCTGTGCAACCGCTACTGATATCTTTCAGTATTTTTACATACGGCTCGTCTATGTCCTGATTCCGTAATGCCTTCACGACTGCTGAGGTTACGACTGAATCAAACACTTTCTCACAATCAATGAAAGCTATATATAAGGATTGGTGATATTCCGCACATTTCTCTATCACCTGATTGATAGTGTGAATATGGTCTATTTTTGAGTAGCCTTTACGAAATCCTGCCTAGTCCTTTGGTGGACAGAAGTCTAAGGTGTTCTCGATTCTATTTGCGATTACCTTAGTAAACACTTTCTAGGCAACGAACAGTAAGCTGATCGGTCTATAATTTTTCAAGTCGTTGGCGTCCCTTTTCTTATGGTTTAGGATTATGTTGGCGTTCTTCCAATATTCCGGTATGCTCGAGGTCATGAGGCATTGCGTATACAGGGTGGCCAGTTTTTCTAGAACAATCTGCCCACCATCCTTCAAGAAATCTGCTGTTACCTGATCCTCCCCAGCTGCCTTCCCCCTTTGCATAGCTCCCAAGGCTTTCTTTAATACTTCTGGCGTTACTTGTGGGATGTCAAATTCCTCTAGACTATTCTCTCTTCCATTATCGACGTGGGTGTCACTGGTACTGTATGAATCTCTATAGAACTCCTCAGCCCCTTGAAGTTGCATTATCCTAGTTTCTTCTTCACTGCTTGCAGGCTTCCTCCCTTTCTAAGAGCATGTTTAATTCTACCCATATTTTACTTCCTTATGTCAGCTACATTACGCCTGTTCATTAACTTGGAAACTTCTGCTAGTTCTATTCTAGTTGTAGGGTTACAGGCTTTCATACATTGTAGTTTCTTAACCAGATTTTTCGTCTCCTGCGATAGCTTACTGGTATCCTGTCTAACGAAGGTACCACCGACTTCTATTGCACACTCCGTAATCTGCCACACAACGATAATATTCATTTGCCTTGCTTGCGTTTCCTTTCTTGAAAGCGCCGCGCCGGCTATACTTTCCTGTCTGGAATGCTATGTGATGCTCATAACGCGCATGTCGTTCGTTACTGGGAAGTACCGGGCTCACAGCGTTAAAGAAAGGAAATGCGGACAAGGGAGACGACGTTCAATGTTGCGTGGCAAGATAAAAACCCAAAGGGTGTAATTTTGTTTTACATCATACACTCTAAAAAAAGTTTACACACTTTGGGGTATATTTGCCACACAACGATAATCGTCATCTGTCTTGCCCGCATTTCCTTGACGGCGTGACGTAGATGCGACGCATACAAAATAGCGCTGATGGCCCCATATACTTTCGTATCGTGACGAGACCATGACGTTTTGCCTAAGAAACTGAAATGAAGGCATGAACCTAGCGTTCTTCATAAAACAAAACAGTTTTCCTCCTGGGTGAAAAATAAAGCAGCTAGCTCAAAGCCTATGATTACTCCATCGAAAACGCTTCTCGCTTCCGTCGTCTGCTTCATGAGCTAGGATGCGTGTGCCCAGAAAACAAAATGAGGCATCATACGTTGGCGCCAACGCGCTCGTGTTCTACCTTCAGACAACGTACTCGACCTAGCAGGGGTGATGAGCGCACGTTCTAGGCCACGTTATCGCTATCTCGCGAAACGCAAGTGACTCAGCTCGACACGGCCGGCTGAGAAACGCCGAATATCACCGATAGCGTTGCGCGCGCGGCAGAGGCAAGCGCCGGCGCTGCCATCACTTGTTCAGTTCGCCGGTTACTCGTACCGCGTGAAGAAACTTCAAGGCGCCGGCTTACGTACATTCCTTTTCATAAATTAAAAAGGCGCCGTTGTCATTATTTGTGATTGTGCGAAAAGGCCATTAATCTTGATTAAAATATAAACGCAGCACCGAAAAATGGACAACGCTCCAGAAAATTTGTTACGTTGAACCAATATTATTTCACACAAACGCGTTCTTTTAAAAAAAAAATGACGGCGCAAAACACAAATGCCAAAACTACCCGAGAGCGATGCAAATACTATGAGCACGCGTTATGAATAAAAGATTTTCATGGCGCTAAACAACGGGGAAAATGTAGCGATACGCATTCCTCTCGGCCGCCATTTCATATGGCTGCTCATTACCATAATTCGCGCAGCTCGTTGCACCACAAATTATGGTGGAAAATCTCTACAATGGCGGCCCAGCGCAACGTCACGCAGCGTCAAACTGACGTTTACTAAACGGCCCTTCCGGTGACGCTCCCCACAATATTCCTTCAGCCAGTCAGCAAGCTGACATGGCGCCTATTTTGGATCACCACCACATATTCGCGAAATCGCAGATGCACTGCAATGGCTTCTGTACGCTACCGCTCAGTTTCTTTTTGAAGCGCTAACGTCGCAATATAGCTGCCAACAACAACAAAAAAAATGTATTAGTCGATAAAATTTGCAACCCCGGACACGTCACGTTTCGTCACCTTGACGAAAACGCAAAATTGCATTTTGCGAAAATTCCGTTTCCCAGCACAAATTTCAAGCCACGCGTGCTCTCGACAGCCAATCAGAGAGTCAACATGGCGGATAGTGGCGGCCGTGCAGCCGCCATGCGTGTCGAGAGTAGAACATATGCCTTCGTTTCGCTGGCGATGATGCCGCCATCTCGCGGATTTATCGCAGAAGAGTATTCATTGTGCATGCAGCGTATAAAAAAAATAATCATGGGTGTACTGCAAAGCAGGCGACCACAAAGTAAGACGACACTTACCAGACCCTGTGAAAACGGGAGCACGTAATAGACGAAAAATGTCGCTCAAATTGTCGCCTCGGGAACAGCACAATCACACGACGGAAACGTTCAGGACCGGTGAGGGCAAGCTGCATGGCGTCATTCACGGTTCACGTCGCTTTCAGTCTGGTGCAGCATTAGTCGCGCAACACCACCAAACACGACGACCTGGTAAGGCATGAACTAGCGAGTGCGAAAATATGCAGAAATAATCCATACCCGACAGAGGGCGCGTGGGTGACCGTGACGTCAGGGTTCACAGTTACGTCTGTTGTGGCGCCACCTCGCGTACGCAAGCAAAAACAGCCACTGGCAGCGACATAACCTTAGAGATTTACACGGAAGAGATGCGAACAAAAACGTGGAGACAACCTTTATTGGAGTATGGCCTCTGAGACAGCCCGCTGTTAGGCCCTGTGCCAACGTTGGTGCGAGCCGCCAGACACGTGCTTTAAAGGGCTCACCAGGCCCCATATCAAATTTTGGTTATACGCTGGAAGTTGTTATGTGTCCTCGAGATAGCGTTCTGCCTCAAAAATTTTTTGAAATCGGCTCATTATAGCCGAGATAGAATTATTTCAGTGTCGCGAACCCTTGATTTCATCAGGTGGGCTCCACTGCCAAATAAGACGCTCTCCACTCGCCCCGTCTGGCCTACGCAAACGAAATGCTTTCCTTGCATTCTCCCATACGGGATCTCGAGGATCGCGTGACGCATACGTCACAGGCCCCGCCTGCATTTTTTTTTTTTGCTCCTCGCTTTTTTTCAGCGCTACGCACTTCCGCCGACGGCGTCGCGGTTGAGCTGTTGTCTCGTTCGCGCTGGGCACAAGGAAACATGACTAGCGGTATAATTCAGTGCTACACGAATATTGAGGCAGAACAAGCGGATCACAGAGCGTGATCACGCGCTGGAACACGGTAGAATGACGTAGTTTCGGTATCTGCGCACGTGACCGCACGATCGTGCGAACAAACTCTCTTGCTTCGCTGCGAAGTAAAACAAAAAACACGCAGACATTCCGTTTGTGTGTATTATTATTTTTCTAAACTTCAATTCGGTGTTTTTCCGTAGCTCCGGATTTTTGCCCCGTTTGCTGGTTTTCTTCCCCGCTACTGGAACTCTGTTGTTTATGGACCGCTTTGGCGGTTCGTAATTACTACTAGCGCCTATCTACAAGGTCCGTCGTCATCTACACCCTCCTGCTGAATCGTCCAACTCGAGTTCTTGCGCGGCTTCGCGAGTGCGAGTGCCCCCGCGGTACTCGCCGCGTCGGCGCGGAGCATCCAAGCTGTTGTCCGCTGCGTCAAAAAAGCGGAACATTACCGATGCAACTGCCATCCAAGTCAGGAGCGTCTCCTTTGGGGGGACAAGTGCGACGTGCGAAAACGGTACCCTGAGTATGGATACCACCATCATGGAGCAGAACAGTCCTGCTATCGTGGGGCACACCTCGGCCAAGAAAACGAAGGAAGCTACTGGCTTTCCATCGGATAAAAATGTAGCTCCAGCAGCCCCGAAAGGACCTCGCTCATCCCAAGGCCTGCCCGCACGACCGACACACACGTCTCCGGAGTCGCCAACGACATCGTGGTACAAAGTGGTTATCAAGCCTCGTGCTAGATATGACTTGTCCACTCTGCACAACCGTATCATTCAAGCGGCCCTGGACGCCTGCCTCGAGACTTCCCGATTTCAAGGTTTTCCTCTACACAAACCCACTAATACGGTCTCAGTATGGGTGTCTGCTGTGGCACTAGTTTATAAACTCGAAGAACTGCAACAAATACGAGTCTCGCAAGAATGTGTCCTTCCAGTCCAGACGTACCTCGCCAGTGGCACCGATTTAAGACGCTACGTAGTTAATGGCGTTGACCTTGACGAAGAACCCTTGAGGCTCCTGCAGGAACTATCGTGTCCCACACACAAGGTCGTGGCTGCTCGCTACCTAGGCAGCGGTCGTACGTGCCTAATCACGCTTCAAGATCCTAATTCCCCTCATGAACGTATCCTGTATTATGGCTGCGTACTGCGCCCGTGTCCGTTGAAGCCTTCCGTTGTGTACTGCTACTCCTGCTTTAGACAGGGACACATGAAATCATCCTGCCCCTACCCAATCAAGGACGACACCATGGAGGCTGAACCGTCAGCATCGTTTAGATGCGGCCTACGCCAAACAAACGATCATGACATCACTTCCACGACGTGTCCTACGAAGTTGAAGGCCACTAAGAAGACTCGACAAAGCCATTCTCGACAGCCAGCAAGGACCCCTCGAGATCCATCAATGAAACAAGTCCCTGTGTACAACTGTTACGCCGTTCTGGCCTCGCTGGAAGAGGACGCTAGCCAGGTGACAATAGCAAGTACAGCGACAAGTGATGCTGCCACTCCTACATATAGCGCAGCTGTTAGGTCGTCCACTTCACAACCGCAACGGGCATCACAATCGATAGAAGACACGCCGCTTCCTTTGGCAGGCGAAGAGTTCGAGATCGACGCTCGCCTGGCCACCCTTGAAAAGGAAATCCAACGTCTCAAGGAACGCCGTACAGTGCTCTGGCGTCGTCATGATGGAGCGCGGCCGTCGCATTCATCGTCGACGTCTAGTCCTGCTCATATGGCTAACCCGGCATCTGTGTCGAAACCTCTTTCACCCAAGAACTCTTGCGCTTCGTTGCGCAACAGCTTCAGCATCTCACCTCGGTTCTACTGGCCAATCTTAACCTACAATGGCTGCTACGTCTTCAAGTGTGCCAGAAGGCATCTTACAGTGGAACTATCGCAGGGAAGGTCGGAGAGCTGCGTCAGCGTCTCAGATATGGGAAGCTGTGTGTTTGGGCTCTACTGCTTCAAGAATCCAACGGCCTGCCACCCATTTCAGGATTTGTGGCATACTCATCGCCTTCAATGTTGGATCGTAGGAGTGCTACACCCGATGTCCCTCCAGGAAAGGCAGCAGCGTATTAAGATGCACTCTTGATCAGACCCGCGTTGATCTTTCACGGTGGTGTACTTTATGGCAAGCAGTCGTGGCCGTATTGGTTCGTCTCCAACGCACGCACGTTATAATCGTTTCATACTATGCCCGCCCCGACAGCGGTCGTGCGGCTCGGTTGTGTCTCGGCTGGTTGGCGCACCTACGACAGAAACATCCTGGTTGCCCCATTATCGTAGCAGATTTTAACGCGCCCAACATGTCACGGGGATACGCTATTTCCAGAGCGCGTGGTACGTGTGTGCTGGACACATTTATGGACGCCCAATTCACTCTGCTTAATAATGTGTCAGTGCCTACTCGTCGGCGTGACCACCCTCGCGCGCCGCCACACTCACCGTACTTTTCTTGGTGGCTAGGAAGGACGACCGTCTCGTGGTCATGTGAACCCGACTGCTGGGGTAGCGACCATCATCCGATTCACCTTGGCTTATCTTCGGGCGAAACAGGCCGCCTCCGCCGACTATGTCGAGTGGTGAACTGGGATTGATACAGGGCGGTATCAGAAAGCAATGTATCCAACTCCATGCTGGACCCGTCCCATTGTCTTAAGGCGTCATTAGTTGCGGTGACACGTGCGTCGTGGATTGATGAATCGCGAACCGCTCCTGATTTGCAACTTCTGCGTTTCTGGGCGTCGCGCCGCCAAGCAGAACTTGCATCAGAACGTGACCCTGCATCAAATACCCCTCGGTTAGAGGCCCAACGCCTTAGTGCAGTAGCTCGGCGCCATGAACACCGCTTAGAACGTGGCCGCTGGATGGACTGGTGCTCTTCTCTCGGACCTTCGTCGTCCAATGCCTCCATTTGGCGCACCTTCCGAGTAATGGAACGTGGTCGGTGCCCTCTAGATACCGCAGCCTGCGCCCTGTTGGCATCGGGCCAGACACCAGCAGTATTCGCAGAAACTGTCGCCCACACCTTTTCCGGCTTTGGACACAGCACCGCCTCCCTTCGTTGTTCAAAACTGCCTTCCCGCGGACGCAGGCACGCCGCCTACGCTCTCCGACACCGAGTATATACAAGCTGTCTTCACTATCGCGGAATTTTTAGCGGCAATAGACCTGTCGAAGTCATGCAAGGCACCAGGAGCGGATGGCATACCGTATGAACTTTATAAAAACACGGAAGGCAAGGTTCTCGAAATTCTGTTGGGAGCCATAAACGAAGCTTGGGCCACAGGATCATCCCGATTCTTGGCGGCATGCAGAAATGGTCCCTATTCCCAAACCCGGAAAACCCTAAGATAATATCGCTCATATGCGTCCAATAGCACTAACCTCAACGTTAGGCAAGCTGATGGAGCGTATGTTCGCGACACGTATTACATGGTGGCTCGAGCGGTACTCATGGTATCATCCTGGCCAAATCGGCTTCCGTACTCATCTAGGCGCAGAGGATGGCCTTGCGTACCTATCTTCTATGGTTCTCATCGGAGGCCGCTCCCGAAGAATTCGTACGATTCTGGCAATGGATATTCGTAGAGCGTACGACCATGTGAGTCACGAAGCAATTGTCGGAATTCTCCATTGGCTTCAGTTCCCTAGCCGTGTCTGCACATTCGTCGAAGCCTTCCTGTGCATTCGCACCTTCTCTATTCGCCTGGCTGGCCAAGCAGCAGGTCAGTTCGTCGCACATCGGGGTGTCCCACAAGGATCTCTGCTCGCACCAGACCTCTTCAATATTGCTCTCCTTCCACTAGCTTGGAAGCTAGCCTCGATACATAACGCACAGTACATAATGTACGCAGATGACATCACTGTCTGGTCAGTTGATCCTGAAATCTGCCACCAAGAACAAGTGCTCCAAGAGGCCCTAAACGTGACGCACAACTGGTGTGCTAAGATAGACCTTGATATTTTCCAGGACAAGACGACGTACATGTCAGTAGCGAACAAGTATGGGCGCCGTCTATTGGCACTCCGGCCTCTTCAGTTAACACTGGATCAGCAACCATCACACGAGGCTTCAACTCTCCGTGTACTCGGCCTTGAAATGGATTCTTCCGGATCAGCGGGACCATGGGTCAAGAATACAAACCAACAGGCCGCAGAAACGATAGAGTTGATACGTTGGATTGCGAAGAAATCTGGCGGAGCGAGCACCAACATGGCTCGCCTCCTTGTCCGTTCTGTATTGCAACCACGACTCGTCTACAGAGCCCAGTTTCATCATCTCACGAAGGCACAATGGGCTCGCCTTGAGGCCATTAATAACGAAGCCATGCAGGCCATAACGGGACTACCACGTCTCACTCCGTTGCCAATCCTACAGGCCGAGTCCCAACTCAACACTATCGACGAACTCGTACACCAACATCGATGCGTGCGTGCCCTAAAGCCATCATATTTCTGCTCGGCTGATTCACTGGACCGGTACATGGGACACGATATAGACAATCCAGCATCTACGAGACCCGATGTAGCTCGGTGGAAAAGGGCACAATTAAGTGACAATAAGTCTCTTCGTCGTCTGTATAGCCCGGTTCCTCGTCAGGCGAATGTCCAAGTTTCCCGCCTTCGTCGCGCCGATGATAATCAAGACGATGCGACTCTTGTAGCATACACTGATGCCAGTGTTAATGGCACCATGATTCACACAGCTCTCGTGTGTCCATTGATACCAGAGGCAGGCCAGACTTGCTCGTATGTTGCCGATCCTGCACCACCGGCCTACCTTGCTGAGCTCGCTGCCATACGAGACGGCTTGGCCGCGTTGCTACCTACTGTTCAAGCTGCTCGATACTCTCAACTCATTATACGCACAGACTCTACTCAAGCCATCCACGACATACGTAGGGTATCTCGGTCCACTCTATTCTCAGATAGCATTCACCGTCTTGCTGCCACTACAAATATCCTCATACGCATCCAGTGGGTGCCTCGAGCAGACCTGCCGGGTCTCCTTGAAGCAGATATGGCAGCCCACCCACAAATTATAACATACCCGCTTCCACATTTTCCTGAAGACGCCTGTGGACGGCTGATTCGGGAAAAGGAAAACCTCCGACGTACCACACGAGCTCTCATACCTCCGTGTGGGTCAGACCTCCCTGGTGGGTCAACCCGCCGAGAGGAGGTTACGTTAAGGAGGCTCTGTGTCGGGGTCGTACTCACCCCGTCTGTGACCGCTCCCTGGCCACAACAGTACCATGGTCCTTACGGCTCATCGTGCCCATTTTGCAACACAGAAATCCAAAATGTGACAGTGACACACCTATTATGGACGTGCCCAGGACTTAATCTAAGCCGTCTCCGCCACCTCCGGGCAACAGGCCTTCGGCCTGGCCGCCCACCCGACCTTGAACGTTGGATTCATAGAGGACATCATCGTTCCCTCCTAGATTTTTTGCACAAGTCTAATTTGTTCGTGTATTTTTAACATCCTTTGTTATATGCCTAAGGGCATGCTTTCGAATTAAAAAAAAATCAATTCGTCAATTCAAGCGACAGATGTCGCAGATAACCAATGTTGTCTAGAATAATTATCGAAGGCGTGTGTCACCACGAGGCGACGTCACACTGCGGACACAATTACGTAGGCGCAGGCGCACGATTACGTCACCATCCGGCTTGGAGCGCGGCGGCCGCGAGTAAAGAGGGAAACGGCGTTCGGATATAAATTTCAGATCTTTCCACTGCGCGTAGCGATGTAATACTTTGCAGACACGATTGTTATCGCGCTGGTCAGCTCAATATTGCCAGACCTGGTGACGGTCCCTTCAAGAAGGCCCGGCTGTAAACGCGAATTTCCGTGCATTCGCTTGCACGAGGTGGGCAGCCCGATCATTACGAGCGCACGGCAGACGACGTGTGTGCTTCAAAATACCCATCGTAAATGCAATGCAAAATGACCAACCAGGACATCAGAGACAGCGAAGCTGCATAAGCGAGCTCTCATACCTTACCTAAGCACTAGGATCCTATTTACTGCATTTTTTTAGGGTCGATTCATAATCCAAGGTTCCTGATTCATAATATGACGCCCGAGTCAGACTGAGCTGCTGATCACAGTCACCGCAGCGGTACAAACTCCTAGATGACCAAGAATGTGGAACCGGCACAACATGAGGTGATAACACAAAATTACGGATTACTGACATGCCTAGTTGCTATGGAAGTTGGAATGAATTAGTACAAATAACTTTGCATTACTGCTTTCTGTAAATTCAAAAAAATGTTTCTTGCGTTCTCGAAACAATTGTTATCGTCTCTCTGCTAATACCTAGTTTTTAGATGTCTTCAGCTTTGTAATATGTGAAATTACGTAAAACTGTACAACTTCGCACCTTTTTTGTTATACTTGTGTTGTGAAGTAGGTTCGTCGTGTATTTTTCCAAAGACTTGTATTATCCTTGAAACCTCGTCGCAACTCACAGCTGCGAAGTCTTGTAACCTCAGGGGGCTAAGTGTGTGTCAAGTATCATCTCCAGCTTCTCTTTGGTTCTTCCTTTAGTTGTCAGAAATCTATGCAGGTTTCCCGCTTATATGTCTGATGCAAACAGCTTGCACTAGTGATGCAAAGCTACAGTCAACAGCGGAGCTTGTGATCACCTAGCTTTTACGTGGCTTGCCTAAGTTGTTTGTTGGGTTTGGGAGGTTATGCTATGTTTTTCTAAGTTGTTGTCTCGGCGGTCTTGACGCTAGAAGTTTTCGAGCAGTCGCAGGCCGGGATCGCTTTCTCGGCAACATCGAGCGTTCAGGCACCTATTCTCGCGTTCCTTGTGGAGCACCTGATGTGACATCAGCTGTTAGGGATTTCTCGTTGTTAATTTCGACAAACTGAGTACGGTTAGTGAAGTAATCGATAATCCACTATAAAATTGGGCCAGGTCATAAGGTTATTTCAAGCTTCCTAATAAGTTTTGGGTGTGACACACGGTCGAAGACTTTCAAAAAGTCTAAGAAAATGAGGTCAACTTGTTTCTGGTGATCAGTAGAGGTGGTTACGTCATGCACGAGTTCGATTAGTTGAGTAACGGTAGAAAGTCCCTCACGAAAGCCATGCCGGAAAGGTGTTAGAATTTGGTGATCATCTAGATAGGTTATGTGCTTTAAAACGATGTGCTCAAGTAGCTTGAATATTGTGCTGCTTAGTGAGATTGGTCTGCAGTTTGAGGGATCTGATGTGCTGCCTAATTTATTTATTGGTGTTATTTTAGCTGTTTTCCATTCTTTAGAAAGGATGACAGGGATTTGTTAAATAGTATTACTAAAAACTTCGCAATCCACTCGGCATATCTGCGCAGAAATGTGTTAGAAATGTTATCAGGTCCGGTCCTTTTTTACTGTCTAAATTTAGTAGAAGGTTTAAAACTCCAGCTTTGGTCACAGTAAGGGGCCCTAGTTGCTTGCTGGTGCAGAGGCTATTGCGAGGTGCATTTCCATGGTATGTAGTAAAAATGGAACAAAAGTAGTTATTCAGTGTGGTTGCAGTATTTCGGTTTTCCTTCCCAGGACGGATGACCTTCATTATGTACTTTAGGATTTAAGTAACGCCAGAACTTTTGGGGAGAGTCCTTTAGAAAATTTGTTAGCGTATTTGAAAAATAGAACGTTTTAGCTATTTTGATGTTAGATTTTAAACCGTTAATGGCTAATTTTGATTTTTCGGCTGTTCCTTTTTGATGAGTGGCGTCGTTGTGTGTGTGTGTGTGTGTGTGTGTGTTTTTTATGTCATTGAACCTTACGCTTCGCATGAATTACAGTCCGAGTAATCCATGGATTATTCTTTCGGGTTATTTTAGTCTTGGTAGGAACAAAATTTGTAATGCAACACGATAGAATATTTTTAGACCTACGCCATAGGGTTTCCATATCGGTATTAGTGTCATCTGAAAGTTGACGAAACAATGACAGCTCTTCAGATAATGTGTCAAGTATGCTAGTGTCATCAGCTCGGCTATAGTCAGGATATGTTATTGTTGATAGGGAAGAGGGTGTAGTGTAATGAAACGGGACAGAACACATTATTAGTTTGTGGTCAGACAGGCCTTCTAGTATTTCTACGTTCGCGTCATAATAAGGGAAATGATTGCTCAGGAATCCTAAATCTAAAACGTTAGAGCTAGTTCCTTTACGCGGGTAGGTTCTGTTACGATCTGCGTGAGGTTCAAAGAAAGCATTATATCGAAAACAACTTCCGCGCAAGGTGAATGACGTTGCAGTGTACTCCAGTCGATGTTAGGGAGATTGAAGTCCCCTAGCAGTATTAGCCTGGCACCCTTAATATGACGTTGCATGTAAGTATGCAATGGCTGAAATAAGTTGAATCAGAAGAAGGACTGAGATAAACGCATCCAAAAATGATAACGCTACCAGAAAAACAGATTTTGCAAAAAACTCGCTTCCACCCCGTCAACTTCAGGCATTGTAACGAAAGGCACTTCATCTTTCATTAACAAGCCACGCATCTACCACATGTCGGCCAATCCTTACGAACTATAGCCTAGTTCTGGGAAATTATTTCAAAATTGTTAATGTCTTTTGTTATCCAAGTTTCCGTAATGGCTAGGAATTCCGGCTCGAAACCCACTAGTAATGACTGAAGGTGACCGAGCTTGTTGACAATGCTACGCGCATTTATGTTCATGAAAGTTAATTGGGACATTGCGGGCGGCGAGGGCGTAGGATTCGTGCTTCCGTGTCCAGGTTTTTTGTTTGGTTTGAAGCACGTGTAACAGGGCACACGTCTTTTTTTTTACATCGTCCCGAATGATAAAATATAGCTTCCCGTTTATGTTTAGTTTGTCATAAAAAGGAGACACTTTATCGCGGGAATCTTTTTTTTATTTGCCGTATTTCCATAAGTCTTTTTTTCTGATGTCGCGAACGCGGGGTGAAAAATCTTCACTGATGGTGAAGCAGTCCCCTTTAGTTTGTGGCAATTTCGCAAAATTTTCGCTTTGTCCCTGAAATCTAGAAGCTTCTGTATTATTGGCCTTGTTTTGTTTTCTTCCGGTCTACCTAATCTGTAGATGCGTTCGATCGCGACTTCGTCCAATTTCAAGGAACCTTTGACAACCTTTTTATTGACAGAGCGCTCCAGCGACTCGTTATTTTCATCATCTTCTGACATACCGTAGACTATGAGATTCCACCTTCTTGAGTGATTCTCGAGGTTATCTAGCCTTAGTTCCAAGGATGACACCACCTGCTGTATATTAGTGACCTGTTCCGTACACGAGGAAAGCTTGTCTGCAAAGAAAGTTAAGCGCTCTAATTTGTTGTCGATTGATGTTAACCTTCTTCTTTTATTGCTTCTATGTCCTCTGCAATATGTTTTAGCTGTCGTGAAAGTTCCGCCATATCGGGTCCGGGGTTAGTTTCAACATCGCTGGCATGCAATAGCAACTTTGTTATGTGCACTACGTCAGACACTGCATCGAGAAATACCGCAGGGCACGGCAGCACGACAAGACAACGCTCGCTAGAACGAAAGCATTTTCCAAAATGCTTTCTTACCCGCACGAGGAAGACAAGCGGATTATCCATCTGTGCGCAAGCCCAGCTGCCGTGCCCTTTGGGTTGTGGTGTCTCGGCGACAGCTTTTATAGCTCAGCACGCCCGCAGCGCCGCTACGCACGACTGGAACACTGCACTGTTGCTGCCGCTAGGAGTTGATGATGGTACGTCACAGAACCCACCCGAAGATTGCAGTATCAGAGGCGCCGAAGAACTGTCATTCTGGAGCAGTGGCACATGGGTGGCTCGGAAGTGCTGACACGGTTGCTGGTTTACCACCGGTATCACCAGCAGGCTGGCGATGAACTGCACGAAGACGACAAGCGGATTATTCATCTGTGCGCAAGCTCAGCTGCCGCGCCCTTTGTGTAATAAATGTGTAACACATAAATTTTGTCCGCTCTAGATGCGCTGTGAGATGCAATTCGCGGAATTGTGATATCATTTTTTCATTGCTGAGATACGGAGTTGAAAACTTCATAGTTTCGACAAGTGGACTTGTCCTTTTAAAAAAACGGCAAGTCCACTGGTCGTACCATTGACTGTCGCTTTCGCCTTGTTCTCGTTTTGCTCATTGTCTTCACGAAAGTCATTAACTTAATATTGTCGAATACTGTACCTGCAACCCGGAGCCGATTCGTGCAACGCACACCCGACGGTCCGCTGATTGCAATTTCGATGGCACTGACGAAAACGACTCGGCGCCGGCCAGTAAAGTTGGCTTTGCAGCGGCGCAGTTGAACATCGGACGTAATTTCGCACCCCGTGATAGCGCTCGGCGAATAGCGGTGCGAGCGGCGCAGGAAAAGTTATGCGCCACCGCCACCGTCATTCCAAAATGGTCCTCGCTCCCGTCGGCGGATGGCAGACTAGCCAATATTCTAGGGGCCATAGTTAGATATAGAACATAATAAACGACAAGAGAGGACACTCGAGCCCATGGAGGAAAGAAAACTGCCCTGGGGTACGCTCGATTCGCCTGCACCACCTGAACCAGTTCACGAGGTCCTGCACCATGCCATTCGCGTCAGCGGTGTAGCAATGGCGCTCGCTGAACCACGCCGTTCGTTTCAAAAGGCACAGGAAAGGTGCAGGGCTGTTTCATGATTTTGATGCACCCACTCCACAGTTTGTGCCTACTTGGCGCAGGCGTACAGGTGCGAAGCAGCAGCGCAGCAGACGATGCACTACAAGGGCGCGAGCACCGTTAAAACCCCGCTTACGCACGTCTGATGTGTATACGCAAGTGGGTGTGGTGGTGTGGGGGTGGTGGTGTGCATTTACGCCCCAGAAGCCCATGATACCTGCAGTTAAGGGAGCTCTCAAACTTACGCACTCCGTGCACATTAGTCTGAAAACATAACGCCCGCACCGCGTCCGCACCTTTGCATTCGTTTCGAGTGTCTCGCTGGGCCTGTACATCAGAAATCTGGCTGCACAATTTCTGAACTTCTCGTGAACTGCCGTGAACTAGTTCACAGTGGTGCTGGTGAATCGAACTGATGTCACTCTTTGTGAAGCTAGGTGAAGCCGGAAGTTGGCGTTGCTCCGCCATCACATAGGGCCGGTTCTGATCTCTTGTTTACATTTCTAGGGAAACCACGCCGCGCTGCTCGAACGCGTGCGCTCCGCAGCAAAACTAAACAAAAGGACGTAATCGCGATGTCTCATTGCATTACGAATGCCGAAGTTGTGTTGAAAAAAGATCATAACGAACTTCGCAAATTGGGCCGTGAGGTCGAATTGGCAGCTTTTAGTGGCTTTTATTAAAATAAACAAGCTTTATAAGGCCATCCAAATTAGATGGGAACTAAATCGAAAAACACTAGTGCACTTCTGTTTAGGCACCCTGTGCACTTCTCACCTTAGGGGGTGAGAAGTGTACAGGGTGCCTCATAATCATATCGCGAGACGTAAAATGCGAGAATGTTGTTTAATTAAAAAAAAAAGAAGACAGTTGCGTTTTTCGGCTTTTTCCTAGGGGTGCAAACGAAAGAAATTATTCTCGAGTCTTATTTCTGAGAAGAACATATTACGCTTATCTTACATTTCATACCTAAATGTAATGCCGTGCCAAACTGTACGTCCGCGCAACTAAGCAGCTTCTGTATTAAAAGCAGCTGCTTTAATTCTGTTATCCGGTGCACTATCATAAGGACAATAAGGAAGCAATTGAAGGAACGGCATGTCTCACATACACGTAGAGATCTTTGTATATCTGCTGTGTTTGTTGAAGAAGACAAGTATGGTACCACATTGGGCACCCAGTTTTATTGCATTGCAGACATGGTGAGACTGTCAAAAAAACGTTTTCCTTGCTTGAATCAAGTTAATAGATTTATACACTGCCCAAGACGGGTCGTTTATATTTAATGACAGCTATATGAATTGTTCAGCAGAACCGATTAGCACCCGTGCGTTTCCTCAGGAGCTAGCTCGCCTCTGCGCAACAGCCATGCCTCTCCAGCAGCACAATCCTTCGGAATAAGAGTCCTCATTTGTGTCGGCCCCTCACCTTCGAGGCTTCAGAAGTGCCGTTATGCGTTACATTCGAACTCTTTAACCGTGGTGAACCCTGTGAACTGCGGTTACATATATCTGCTCGTGTGATAGGCTGTTCACTGTGCTTGGGTAAACCAACCGCACTTCATTCTTCTTTTATCACAAATGAATCTCTCTCGTGTGCAAGTGCGACATATTGCGAGCCGCCAGTTTGCTGGCTAGATTTCCTGCTTTTGTTGGGCGCCGATTTCCGTCACTCAGATATCGTACAGCATGGTGACAAGAAGCGTACAGTCATGCACCTCTTGTGTAGCATTCAAACAGATAAATACTGCATTTTACTTTTAACACCAGCCCTCGCATTGCCCTGTTGCGCAGCTACCATCGTAAGGGAGTTTAGCTTCTCATAGAAAACTTCGTAACACTGAGCTTAGTGCCAAGAATTGGTGGCGCCGCGCTACCCCTGGTCGTCTGTTCTGAGTTGGATTGGTGCGGCTCGCTACGTGCTTGCGCTCGCATTTCCGAGCACAGCCTGGGGCCGAATCTTATAATGGTTCGGTTGGGGAACCGTTCGTTTGGCTTCACCTGATTGGCCAAAATTTTGGTTACGTCACAGGTCGTCAGAGGCAGCGGGGCGGTATCGCAATTTATGAATACGTCATGCATCTGTCAATCATCTGGCCAGCCAATGCGCGTTTCATGTGTGTCTTGACCCGACAGCGTAAACGCCCTGTATCACCTCCAGCACATCCGCTTCAGGCTTTTCGTTGCTCCTCCGCACTTGCCTAATTTCTCGGCGTCTCATGGGTGGTTGTTTGGAAACAAGCGCCCGTTATTCTAGAACGTCATTCCACTCAACGCTCCACCTCGGATCAACAAAGTTGATGGCAGCGCCGCCAGCCGACCGAAGTGGTCACTGCGCTGCGTTGATACAATTCTAGAGAAGCGCGGCGTCTTCTTCAGTCAAGGTGTGGCGCTCTACTCAGTTCAGTAGAGTGGAGGAAGAGCTTCGCGTTGAGGATTGTTTGAGACTATGGGGGAAAGTCTTCTTAGCTGACTACACACGCGTTTGGTGTACGTGGGTTCCGTGTATTCACTACCAAAAAAAAAAGAAAAAGAAGAGAAGAAAGGCTTTCTTTGCGCCCCAAGAGCACTGTAGCGAGTAGATAATGGTAATGAATTGTAGGGCTCAACAAAGCGAAGAGCGCGAACTAGTAGCAGAGTAGGTTAAATCAACGGTACGGGCGTAATTTATTACCAATGTATCCAACGCACTACACTCCTGTAAAGGATGCACCACCGTAGGTATAGTCATGCTGAGGCAAAGCCGCTGTAAGCGAAGGTTGCAATGTGGGTTTGTTGGTAACGCATCTTGAACAGGTGTACGGTACGGAATAATTTCGGGAAATGGACGGAATTCATTTGGACTAAACAGAGCTCGACCGAGGCAATGGTGTCTGGAACGCGGCTTCACCGGTGCCCACTTCGCTCGTGCGGGCTCGACGCCTTTTATTAATCTGACGTCCGAGAGCCGCGGGTTAGCAGCGGGGTCGCAAAACACGAAATGTCGTGCACCACCGAGTTGACCAGGGGGCTCACTCCATCTATTTGTCTGGCTGGCGGTTCGCTCCTCCTCCAAGCTTGCCGCTCGAGCCGTTAGCGGGAAGGTGGGCGCGGGTTTAAACTGTCGGACAGTTTGCGAAACAGTGCGCAGGGACCTCTGGCTCTTGCTTTCCCCTTTCTCTTGCTGGCCTTAACCAATGTCCTAGATTCATGCTGGGTGCGTGCAACCTTTCGTTGTACTTGTTTGGCAGGCTACACTACAACACGCGGCTGAACTCGTGCGTATGATCGTACACTGGGCCGAGTGCCTCCCGGATGGCTATCGAGCTAAATCAAGGGTCACTACATTGCCATGGTATCAATGCCGCAAGGAGTCGTCCAGCTATATTGACGAGGCTCGCTGGGCCTCGTCATCAGCCTAATCTGAAGCCTTTCAACAGTTTTTTTTATATGAGAGGGGACCGGACAAGAGACTCTGAAGAGTCTTGGAGCGTGCAATATTTTCACCACCATCTTCATCCCCATAATCAACATCTTCTCTATTATATCTGCCTACACCCTTTCCCCTACCCCGAACGTCAAGTAGGAGGTCAGAACGTTGATTCGGGCCGACCTCTCAGCTTTTCTATCATAATAAATACCTATCTTTGGTTTGCTGCAGCTTCGGTTCACGTGCATCATGCGGATGGGTTATAACAGTTTGATCGCACCGACGTCTACGACAATAAAACGCTTTCATTGTGATTGGTATTTTCTTCGGGCTTCGCTCTCTGGCTCCATGTGACGGCCTTCTTAAGCGTTGGCTTCGGGCGCAGTCAAATACACGTGACGGTGATTACGGTCCCCAGTGGGCTCGAATCTTCGCACCTGTGTTGTTGACCTATTCGCGCATAGTTCAAGACCAGGATAATCAAATTCCATAAATATCGAAATCTGACGTCATGCCAATCAGTATTGGAATATGCGGCTCATAATGGAGTTTATCGACGAGAGCTGCATGCCATTGGCTCGCTTCCAGAGGAAGCACAACTATCTGGAAATAATATGAACAGAAATAAGTCAGGAACGTTGAGCTAGACAGTGCGCCGGCTGCCGACTCATTAAAAAGAACACGCACACATACAACGTATTCAAGTGCATCCAGTAACAGTAACACAATCACGCGAACTTTTCGGACCATTCCGTACACCGTGGCTCTTTCGTTGTTTATTGGGCCATTCCACGCCAAATCAACCAGCGTGTTTCCGGACATTACAGATATAGCTAAAAGATATTCGAGATGTTTTCTCAAGTTAGAGGCTCATTCTACACGTTTATTTTGCTTCCCCAAAATGTTCTAGCATTTTGGCGATAGTTTTCCTTCGTGCTCAGCGCAGCTAGAAGGCATCAATCAACATTTCTTTTCAAAGGCGCCCCACCCCATCTTTCAACGCCTTATTTTTCACAAAACCTGATATAACAGCAAAACGGTGGATGAGCCCAAATTTGTAAAATTAAAAAAAAAAGTAAATTCATGCGAGCTGGGAGGTATGGCCTATACCTGCCACTTTTCCTGGTGCAAAATGTATGGGATGCCACATTTTATATTTGTAATATTTCGTTTGATTCGTTATAGTGCTTCAGTCAGAAAGAACTGTTTATTATGTAAGCAAAGCAAAGTGTGGTTGGCCTACTCATGCAGCCTCTGCAAACTGCACGCCACTCGAAAGCAAGCCACTTCCAAGTCGCTGGACCGTGCCTATACACAAACTTTCTTCTAACAGATGACAAACATCACACCACAAGGGCAGTTGCATCACGGCAGTGAAGCGCCGTATCCTTACATCATTTGCTTCGATCTTGTTCTCGAAGTGGTCGATGACCTTGAAGTAGCTGTAGTCGAAGAGGGTGTCGCCGTAATCGGCCACGTCTTTGCGGTTGTCAAGCTTGAAAATGGATGGGACTACGTCCGAGAGCCGCAGCAGCTCGGCCACGATGGCGTTGCCCCTGAAGACGAGGTGCAGGAGCGTCAGGCCATAGGCGTTGTTCTCGGCTAGGAACTCCATGGCGCCAAGTCAACTGCACCGTTTAAAAGACGGCGTTTCAACGAACACAGCAGTTCACACGGCGTGTCATAGAGACGGGTTTCTTCAAGCGTTAATTGCTAGCTGTAAGTTTCGCTCGGCAAATGTCTCCAAACAAATCACAAACTGTGTGGCAGCACTATCTGCGCCAAGAAACTTTTCAAAATTCTTTCCTGCGTCCAAACCCAAGGCTCGACTGGGCGGATATGCTGCGCGATCTTCCATGCGTGAAGCGAAGCAGTGATTAGCTTTGGAGCTACAGTTGCCTTTTGTCTTGGTGCGATGATTCCCAATTTTCATGTCACATTTGCCTGAAGTTCCAATAGGGCCCGCCAAATGCCCATACAAGGCGCACTGCAGCCTTTACCTCGTATCAAACGTAGTACGTGTTGTATCAAGGCGTCTTTTCACAGGTACGAAACATCGTGCCGCACCGAGTGAGCGTACCACTGACACGTTATCGTATTGAACATAACTGATGAAAATTTGCGGCTTCGTTCATGACAGTACTACGGCGTTTTATTGTGAAATCGAGCAGAGAAGGCAGGTTAATTAAAGACGACGACTGACCCAAACACTCCACCCCTTGAACTCAGGCGCATGTGGTTTCGAAAAGTAATCGACTGCAAACGGCAAAGCCACAGCGAACTCACAACACAATTACGGACGGCATTGATGAGGCCCTTTCGGACTATTTGGACGATTCATGCACTAATTTATGTGTTTGCACAACATCGCAAGCACGCACATGAGAACGAAAACTTGCCCCTCGTTCACTGGTCCGAGACAGTCAACATCCTTCGGGTTCTTGGCCGGCGAATGTGGCTAAACAGGAGCTAATGATGATTCAACATGGAAAGGAACCAGGGCATTTCCTAAATACTCAACTAAATTTACTGTAGTCGTCGAACATTACCACACGCTGACTTATCCACCTGTTAGCAGCAACCGGCGGCGTTAAGAGCCACCTGGTGCCACCTATGAAGACATGTTGAAAATAGTGTTCTACAAAACTGCAAATTGCTTTCATGTAAACACTATAACAATTTTCGACTAATATGTAAAAGCAATCGTTTAAATCAAATAAAGGAATGGTTTAATTCATCAGCCTTATTAGAAAAATATAAACGTTCTTAAATTGTCTGAGCAGGTATTGAGAAAAACCCAATGTTTACATGCGCAAAACTTGCAATCGTAATGGGGCCTCTTGCAATAGGGTCATATCGAAACATTAGGCCTTTTAGCTTTGCGCAGAGGCGGTGTTGTACCCAATGAAGTGATAACTGAGGGGCGACTATTGCTAGTTGAAAACTTTTCCCAATACCCCGCCGGGACGACGTGAAATACCGTCGGCCATGGCAATTTTCGGCAGGCCCTACGGGGCTTCGTTTTGCAACCAAAAATCAGTGTGCTTGTGGAACAATAAGCCGAGTACCATCAATTCAACGATCGTTGTAAAATCGCTTAATGTCCGATCTGCATGCGAACCATTCCTTCGTGAACGTTCCCACTTCTACAAACGCTAGTCGGCTACGTCTCTGAGCTTTCATGGTTGTTTCGTGAACCTGGGGTGTTATAAAATAGCGTGCGTGTCATCTAGGTCACGAGCAGCCGCGTACATCTTCGTATGTGGCATATTATCACAAGAGTGTATGACGAAATAAGGGATAGGTCGTGAAACAGCCGCCTACGCCCTGGTGCTCATGGTCGTTTCGTTAACTAGGTAGGCACCCCGCACACTGCTTCGCATAACATCGATCACGGTTGTCTGTCCTTAAATCACATACTAGAAAAACGCCGACCGTGCATCACTTCCGTTTGAAACCTTGCCCGCATATAGCACTTGTTGAACAGAAAATTGGCCATACAGCACCCTCCGCCAGTTTTATATTCGACCTCAGTTGCGTTTACAGTTGTTCCGGGAAGCGGCATAATTACCGCGTTGTTCATAAAATGACATATAAAGCTCTGGATCGCTTGCACGCACAATTTACTAGAAATGTCTTAATTAGTCTGCACACTTTGAAGAAACCAACTACGAACGACGCATGACGCATAAAAAAGGAAAAATAAAGAGAATAAGCGGGTTCAATGTTTATTGGCCGCCTTCCTATACATCATGGCACGAACGTGCAAATTTTGTCACAGATTGCGCATACCATCAATTTTGGTGCAACCAAACGATCGAGATGCGATTTTGAAGATTTCATAATTTGGGGTTGCGTTAAAATGTGACTGCCTCCAGATTTGCCATTTAAATAACCGCCCCCTTGGTTCAAATAACAAAAGTTAATTGATCATATTTTGTTGAGGATTCTGCTGCTACTCACGTTATGCTGCAAAATATGCCCGTCTCACCGAAGAACTAATCTGCAAAAACGCCACGCTCAAAATTTTTCAATAAAAAAAATATATGTCTTTTTAAAAACATGGTCCCCCTTATATATTATAACGCGGGTTCCATTCCGCCCAGCACAAGATGAGTTTTCAGACTTTTTTTATTTTAAAAGTGGCACATACCGGCAGGCCGCAGTGACCGAAGTTGCCGCCGCCAAAAAGATACATTGAAGAGCAGCACATTTTATTTTATTTAGTTGTTCAATGCTGCGAACCACCATGGGTTTCATTGAAGAGTGTCATGTACTCACTGACCCAAATTGGTCCGACGGTTGGTATCGAACGCGGCTCCCTCAGCACAGAAACACCGATGCCCTACCCATTAGACCACAGTTTGGCGGGAAAACCGCGATGTGACGCAATTTGGCGGGAAAAAGGTTAGAACACTGAAGCAAACCAGAAAGTCTGTCTTTACAGTATCGTGCTGCATCAGGCCCTCTGGACGTTATTTTGTTCCGTCGCCACACGCTGTAAACTCCCGCGTTCTCTCCGGCTGGCTAAGTGCTCTGATCGACGCGTTTTTTTAGACACTTTCGATTGCATTAACAGTTTTAGAAAACCATGCCAACTGAGTTTGTATAGGGATTCAAGTTTTTCTGTTCCGAATGCTCAACCTCGAAATGTTTATTTGTCGGCTTATATGGTCTTTTAAGGCATTTTTAGAGAACATATCGCATAAAACTATAGCTCTTCCTTAGGCCTTCCTGAATTCACCTTCCTCTTGAAAACGTCCACACAGACCGACAAGTGTACAAGTGTAGCGTTTATAGCCGCGTTGTATTTCCAATAACTTCTGCTGGCGTTAGCCCTTGAGCTTTCAGCGCGTGACAGCCAAATACCAAATGTTATCTCAACTTTCTCTTAGCCTAACTGCGTAAAGCAAATTTTTTCTGATGAAGACGTCTTTCAGCAAGCCTTTTTATATTTACTCACCTATAAAGAGTGTAGGTATATAAAAAATACGTGAATGTAAGTACGTGCACGTGGTAAGATCAAGGAGACTAGGAAATATTAACTGCCAGGACAAATGGATCAAATTGAGATCTATATTTTTATAAATCGAGCCAATGAAGGCATTACCGAGAAGAGCGCTGAAGGGACCACGTTGTCTGATATAATATATATATATTTTTTTTTTTGCAGAGCTGTGTTTGGGGGCGTATGGATGGGGAGAGCTTCTCGGTGTAAATTTTTCTATTTCTGCGTGCAACAGTGCAACACAAGAAAGGGGCAAAAGGCGAAAAGGGCCAAGTCGTCGTTCTCCACCTTCTATTTGTCCCCATCTTGTCTTGCTCTGTGACAAACCTTACAATGAAGCTCGTTTGACCTTTGCAGCGTATCAAATGGGCACAATACCCTCTGTAGCTCAATTGGCATCGCAGTGTTAGCCTCCTGACACCTGCAATCATCTGTGACCTCCTTAAAAGCAGTGCAAAAATTGCGGCCCTTACCTTTCTACCAGCGTGCAGGTACAAAGGGAAGCAAGGATGGTTAGGAGGTGGGTGGAGTAGAAGCAGAGAATGGGTATCACCGACGCAGTCGCGAAACCAGGGAATAACATCCTTGCCACTGTTTGCTCGCAGTTCCCACACAAAAGGGGGGGAGGGGGGGAGATAAAGAAGATGTGACGTGGGAAGGCAAGGAAACGCTGCGACTAGACAGGACAGTGGTTAAGAGCAAACGGGATAAATTTAGATTGAAGGTACAGTAACGAACGTTTCTTCTTTTTCTGAAAAAAAAAATAAGCCCTGCAAATATGTCAAGTGGACAACCTATGCAGGGTGCGCACAAGCAGTGCCGCAATTAATGAAGCGCCGCGCAGTGTCTAGGCGACACTGTATATATATATATATATATATATATGTGTGTGTGTGTGTGTGTGTGTGTGTGTGTGTGTGTGTGTGTGTGTGTGTGTGTGTGTGTGTGTGTGTGTGTGTGTGTGTGTGTGTGTGTGTGTGTGTGTGTGTGTGTGTTTGTGTGTGCGCGCGCGCGCGCGCGCGTATACGGAAGCGGTAGCACGTCAAATCGACACTTCTGTGCTACCATGGTAGCTTCGCGGCGGTGTCATTGCTGGAGGTCGAGGATGTGATACCGACCACGACATCAGTATTTGAACGGGGGATAAATAAAAAAAAACGCTGTGTGGTTAAATATGGGGATGGGTTCAAAGAATACCATGGTGTCAAAATTAACCCGGAATCCGATATTACGACGTGCCTCGTAATCCGATTGTGGTTTTTAATTCAGTGAAAGTTTACAAATTCTGCAACGACTCTATGTGCCACGTGAGGCATTGACAATGCTCAATTCTCTCAGAGGTTCTCACGGCTAATTATCCTAAATCAAACCAAACAGCACAGGAAGCTTCGCTTACATAAATTCCCACAGTGCGTGGGATGTGAAGATTTTTTCATGCGGGAATAGTTAAGCAGAAAGCAAGGAACACCGCACATTAAAAAAAAATCGTTACTTCAACCGTTGAGTATGTTTTCGACCGGTACTGTAAATCATTGCGATTTCCGTAGTCTTGACAGAAATAATGAGAAATACGGCCTTGCAATAGTTTTTTTTTTCTTTGCACTCACAAAAGCGTTTTAGCAATGATTGCTATCACGACCAGACAAAAACATATGTCAAGTAGACAATCTATGCAGGGCGTGCAGAAGGAGTGCAGTAGCAATTAAAGCGCACAGCAGGGTCTATAAGCGATGCGCCGGAAGCAGTTGCAGGTCAAATCAGCACCTCTGTATTACCGTGATAGCTTAGCGACTGTGTCAATGTTCGCGGTCGCGGATGTGATCCCCACCGTGGAAGCCATATCTCGACGGGGCGCAAAGTCGGGAGCCCCCCGACTACAGTGAACTAGAAGGAGCACCTGACGCCGCTGGTGGCGAAAGGAGTGGCGGTGCTGCAATCACTCACTCTTGCATGCGGTGCCTGTTGGGGGGCTTCAAAGCGCTTGGGTGGTGTTTCACCCGCTTTCTGTAAATGTCTGCTCTTTTTAGATTCGTGAACATTTCAGCTCGGGTCAACAGCAACGAGGCTCGTGGCTGATTTTGTGCGACATTATTCCTTTGTGCAGTTCTTATTTTCCAGGGCGTCGCTTAATGTGCTGTTGAAAGGTGTGCGGAAGAGAGAACACTCGTACGATGTAACTGCTTAATTTAAACTTACTTTCGTTGTTACGGGGACTAGGATTTGCTGAAGCAAAGCAAGCAGCGGGACTTTTGTAATGCAGGTCATTTGTTCTTGTGCCCATTATCATAGCAATTAATGCTGTCATTGCATTAGTGTGGAAAACTATTCAACGTATCATTCTTCGGCACCCTACAGGCTGTTGTGCGTGTCCACATACTCTGTGATGCCTGTATATATCGAGCATTTAGTTACACATTACATAGACCATTGAATTGTGCCCCTTTTTTGAAATGCTGTACCCATATCCCCAAAGACAAGAATGGCATCGTATGAATATCCTATCGACATCCACTGCCAGGACATCGATATTTTAGGGATGTGTACGAATACGTCCCGCGAATGTCCCTCACATGACCATTTGGCCACACTTTCCGTGTCCTGTGGACATCCGTTGCATGTACGCAAGGGACATTATGTGGACATGCTGCGTACATATTACGGACATATGCAGTGCCTTTTGCATAGCGTTCGCCATAATGTAAATTACGGTCACAAAACACGCCGTGTGATAGATGCAACGGGCAGAGTGCACTTACGCATCAAGAACAGATATATTCTGCGCACGCGTTACACTCGAACACACGTGTGCAGAAGTGCAGCTTACTCATTCTTCTAGGCCTTGCGCCAAGCACAATAGCCTTATTGAACTAATTGAAGTTTTCAAAGTAAATTGCGTCAAAAAATTCGTAGTAGGACATAGCACAAGCTGCAGACATGATAGCTTCGGATTGTAATTTGAACATGCAAGAAAACATAATTCTGCTCCAAGAAAACTATTAAGACATAGCTTCAATTGAAGCACAAATATTCACGTGCATGTAAAAAAAAATGTACACCTAGGATAACCTTCAGACATTCGTGGTAGCATATATAGAACAGGTCTGTGGGATATCCTTGGGACGTTCGTAATAGGATATCTGAGACTGACGTCCAGCAGATGTCCTATTTTTATCCAAAATGGTGCATCAACATCGTAACATGGTTTGGATGTCCTATAGACGAAGTGTTTTCACTGGGTCGGTAAACTGCTCGCCAAATCATGGTCACAATTAATTCAACAATGAGCAACTTTTCCATTTCAGCGAAGCTGCCGCTTGGTTCTGGCATGATTGTCATGCTAGTCCCGTCCTTGTGCTCATTCGTGTTTACTGTGCAGGCGCGACATGATTTTTACAGATGAATCTCAGTGACCTTTTCGGAATAAGTGGCTTCTGTGGTCGTATATGACCTCAATCCGCGCATGCACATTTTCTCTGCTGCTTTCCAATTCGTGAGCATTTCTGTTCACATCAGGAGCAACAAGTCCGGCTGTTCGACGTTATTAGATCATTAGCGCAGTTTTCGTTTTCATTTAACTCAACGCTTATAATGTGCTGCTGAAAGGTGTGCCAAGGAAAGAATGAAAGTGCAACGTAACAGCTTAATTTACACTTTTGGTGTTGCAAGTACTAGCTACGTGTTATTCCTCTGTCACGCAGTTACTCGATTGCGATTATGTGTGATCCGAATCTGCTCGTTCGAGTTCGTATAGACTGTTGTGCGCACCCTCAAGCTCTGTAAGCTAAACAAACTTGATCCTGGCTGCTGAACATATAGCAGTGATTATTTTCTATCGTGTAGAAAAAGTTCATCCATACGGGACTCAACTGCAATCGAGTTCCCGTGTTCTCGACAGCGTGGCTAGGAACAAGAGGCGAGGACAGAGGCGCTACAGTAATTTTGGAAACCACTTTAGCATCTGTGGCAAAAAAAAATAATGCCCGTTTCATTGTCTGATTGTAAGCAGAGAATACAGACCAAATAAAAGAAGTGCTTCGGGCAAAAATCTGAACAAAACCTCCTGCGCTCGTCAATCATACAGGTACGACGCAGTGTATGCCAGCGTTTTGTCATAGAATAAAGAACCGACTTTGTTTTGTCTGCTGCCTTTCAAGAGTGGTCGATCGTAGCGCCGCCGCTACTGGCGACGCCGCCGGAGCTAGGGTGGCTAGATTGGGAATGTCCATTCTAGCCACCCTACCGCAGTCACGCGGAGAGTGCCGCCCGCGGGACTGCCCTTGCTATAGTAAAATACAACTTTAAAAAAAAACCGGCAGTTTGCAACCAAGGCACACGGACCGCGCTGGGTTGTTATTCCGCCAGCCAATCACAGAAGCAAACAATATCGTCGTCGTGCGACCACTTTAAAATGGCGTCGTACTTGACACCATGGAGCGTCTGCTGTTCTTGAAGAGTCTTTTCATCGGCGGAAGCGATGAGGTGTGCAACAGACATGGACAAAGTGTATGGAGTCTGAGTATTTGACTCTTCAAAAGTCTGCGGTACAGTTCATTTCACCGCTGAGCACGGTTTACTCATGAAACTTCATTGCCAACTGAAGCGAAACTCGAAAATAAATAGTTGCAGTGAAGCAAACGTTTTATTTCAGTCTCAACATGCAACAACATAACAACGGCATCCTTCAAAACAGCCTCGGCATGCAGGGCACAGGCTGCAGCCATCGCCTTGGTCATTTAGGACGCCGAGTGCCAAACCAATTCGGCTGTCATATTATCCGACTCACAAGCGGCTTGCCGCCTGTTTCTACATGGAACGGCACCCAAATCAATAGTCAAAATTTTAGGCACTCAATTAGAGGGGCACCACACTATCGTATGGTGTACGGCACACGAGCGACTTGCAGGAAACGCGAGGGTAGAACGTATTGCTCGAGGATTAAACGTCCGAGCAACGGCATGGCCTAGCGACGACCTTCCACCGAATTCTCGTGACATCCCCCTACAGCAAAGGCAAGAGCGGAGACGTTTTGGACATCTTCACTTCGATTTAAACAGCCAACAGCAGAGGGACTGGCGTCGTATTCAGACGAATTCATACCCCAACCTGCACCACCTACACAGAATACACCCCACGAGGTTCACTGACGAGTGCCCGTGGTTCACAGACACACCCACACTAAAACACATCACATGGGAGTGCCCCAGGAGGCCTCCGCACATAGACAGCCCCATATTACACCAACATCCGCTAATGAGGAATAGGCAGTGGGAGGCATGGCTTGCGGACGAGGGTCGCGAGAGCCAGTTGGCTCTTCTGGACCAAGCCCAGCGAGCCGCTCGTGCACGTGGGGCCCTGGAATAGGGGCTCCAACCATCGTGCCTTATCTTATTTATATTCAATAAAGTTTTTACTATCTTACTCTCAGTTCAATAAATAATTAGGCTTTCACTGTTCCACTATAATACACGAATGAAAGCGTACAAAATTATGCGCCAATAAATATTTTTGCGGTTACCGCGTTATTTAGGCAACAAGTCAAGATTGACGTAAAAACAATTTGCGGCCTCGCGGAGGTCGCTTTGCAACCAATTTAAAGGGACACTAAAGCGAAACAATAAATCAGTTTAGACTAATGAAGCATTGTTTGAGAACCCTGCAGGCAGTCATTTCAAAAAAGAAATAGTTTGATTATTAGATGAGAAAATGAAGGTCCAAGTATCAATATTTGAATTTTGCGTCTAAACCCCAGCGCCGGTACGTCAGCGGAACGTCAGGGATGCCAAAGTATCTTGAATGAATGAATGTGTGTGGCTTAGTGGCGCAAGGGCCAGATGTGGCCAAAAAGCGCCAAGACAGTGTTAGTGATTTCGCGGTGATGATAATGAGTTCTGTGAAGATGTGAGTTGGCTGTAAAGGGGCCTAAAAATAGTGGCTGTAAAGTGCGTAAAATCTACGTGCTAAAAATTATGGCGATGACTAATGACGAATACTATGAACATTAAAATCCATCGTAGAAGAATGATGCATTATTTAAAATATGCGAGATGTTAAATTGCTTACAGCACTACTGCCTCGCCAGAGCCCTTGAACCACAAGGGCCTAGAGGCATGTGCTATTCAAAATAATTATCACAGCGGCATCCTCTGAAGAGAGGAGGCGCTACGAACATGTGGGGCTAATAACGTGCAAAACAACATCTTTCACAAAACCTAGGACTGCGTTGGTGTCAACGAGTGGTTCTGGACCAAGTAACATAACACGATGAAGGGGGATGTGCTGCCGGTATGCTAAGAGAAAATGTTTCTTTCTTTCAGCGTCGGCTTCCCGACACTCCAGTAGGACGCGGAGGACGGTCAGCCTCTCCCCGCATCTACCACAGGTTGGAGGCTCGTTTCCCGTGAGTAAAAAGTTATGTGTGCCAAATGTGTGTCCTATTCTTAGACGACAGAATAGGACATCTGTCCGGCGGGATTTTGTTACAGGAGGCCAGAAACCTAATGGTGGCTTTATTACATGCAGCTTATTATTTGTTTCCAGGTCCCACAAGTGTTGCCAGTAGTTTCGCAGTTTTCTTCTTAAGAAAGGCTTCAGGTCTGTGACAGAGACCGAAGCAGTAGGATTAACTGCATGCATTGAAATTGATGTGGCCATCTGGTCCGCTAGAACGTTACCCTCGATGACCCTATGTCCTGGCACCCTGCATATAATCATATGTTGGTTAGATATATATGCTTTGCACAGGACAGAGTAGAGTTGATTAATTACCGGATTTTTGTGGTTACAGAATGACATCAAGGCCTTCACAACACTAAGGGAGTCCGTATATATAACTGATTTCTGGAGTTTTTATTTCTTTATATGCTTTACAACCGACAACAGTGCGTAGGCCTCGGCCGTAAAAATACTGGTTTCCGGATGCAGTACGTCGGATTCCGAGAAGGATGGACCGACGGCTGCATAGGACACCCCGTCGTGTCTCTTCGATGCATCTGTGTAGAACTCTGTGCAGGAGTATTTGTACTGGAGTTCCCGGAAATGCATTTGTATTTCAATCTCTGGAGCATGCTTTGTGACTTGCACAAAAGATATATCGCATTGTATGAGCTGCCACTCCCAAGGAGGTAGCAGCTTGGCTGGATGCATTAGGCGGAGCTCGAGGAGTGGGACATGCATTTGATCACTAAGCTCTATCACACGCAGCGAGAAAGGCTGTCTTACGGAGGGACGATTATGAAAGAGTGTAGCACATGTCATATCGTTAATGGTATTAAAACAGGGATGTTGAGGATTAGAGTGGACTTTCAGAAAATATGTTTGGCTGATGTATGTTCTCTGCAGATGAAGTGACCACTCATTTGAATCTGCATATAAACTTTCAATGGGACTTGTTCTGAAAGCTCCAGTAGCCAGTCGGATTCCTAGGTGGTGGACCGGATCTAGCATCTTTAGCGCGCTCGGGGCTGCAGAATGATAGATCACGGCACCATAGTCCAACCGTGATCGAATGACGCACTTGTAAAGATTTATTAAACATTTCCTGTCGCTGCCCCATGTTGTGTGGGATAACACTTTAAGTAAGTTCATTGTTTTTAAGCATTTGACCTTGAGGTACTTTATGTGTGAAATAAAAGTTAATTTAGAATCAAGTATGATGCCTAAGAACTTGTGTTCTTTGTTCACAGGAATTCGCTGACCATACATTTCTATACTGGGTTCTGCAATGAGCCCTCTATTTTTTGTGAAAAGCACACAAGAACTTTTGTTGGGGTTCACTTCAAATCCGTTTTCTTCTGCCCATTTGGACACTTTGTTCAAGCCCTGTTGTACTTGCCTCTCACATACTGTAAGGTTGCAGGATTTGAAACCTATCTGTATGTCGTCTGCGTAAACAGAATAAAATATGGCTGGCGGTAATGAAGGACGAAGGGTGTTCATTTTCACGATGAAGAGCGTGCAGCTAAGTACACCTCCTTGAGGTACACCAGTTTCCTGTATAAAAGGTCGTGACAATACATTGCCGACTTTCACGCGGAATGTACGGTTGGACAAATAGCTTTCTATTAGGACGAGCATATTGCCACGGATGCCGATTCCCGACAAGTCTCTCAAGATTCCATAGCGCCACGTAGTGTCGTACGCCTTCTCCATATCGAGGAATACGGATAGGAAATATTGTTTATGTAGAAAGGCATCGCGAATGTTTCCCTCAATGCGCACAAGGTGATCGGTTGTGGGCCGCCCTTCTCTGAAGCCACACTGAAAGGAATCGAGCTTGTTGAGTTCTAGGAAATGTACAAGTCTGCGGTTAACCATTTTTTCAAAAAGCTTACAAATACAGTTAGTAAGGGCTATCGGACGGTAACTTGCCGCCAAGGAAAGGTCTTTGGCCTGTTTAAGAACAGGGACCACAATCGCTTCTTTCCATGTGGATGGGAGGTATCCCGTAGCCCAAATAGCGTTGAAAAGTGTGAGTAGTGTAAGTTTGGTGTCAGTATGTAAGTTTATGATCATGTCATACATGACTCTGTCAGGTCCCGGTGCAGTGCTTTTGCATGTGTTCAAGGCAGCTCTCAACTCAGCAATATTGAAAGGCCGGTTATAGGGTTCATTCTGTCTGGATTTTCGTATTATTGGCTTACATTCTTCTATTTGTTTGTATTTCAAAAAGGATTGCGAATAATGGTTTGAACTCGACACGCTCTCAAAGTGTTCCCGAAGTGAGTCTGCCTGATCTTTCAGTGTTTGACCTTGTGTATTTACCAAAGGAAGTGAATATGTTTGTCGCCCTTTCATCCTATTAACCCTGTTCCCGACTTTGGCCTCATCTCTTGCGACACCTGCGGCTGCGAAGAGACGATCGCGCACCTCCTCTGTGACTGTCCACGTTACAATGTGCAAAGAAACGTGCTCGTGACCATGCTCGAAAAACTGGACAATCGCCCCTTCACAGAAGAGAAAGTTCTAGGACACTGGTCCAGACGGGTTTCGGCACTCAAAGCCTTAAGGGCCTTGCTCAAGTTTTTAAGGACATGTGAATTGTGCGAACGCCTTTGACTTTTGTTGCGCGTAACATCGCGTTACTGTGTGCATTTTTCTTGTTTTTTTTCTTCTCTCTTCCTTCTCCTTTTATTCCCTTTACCCTTTTCCCCAGCACAGGGTAGCCAGCCGGTATTTACACTGGCTAACCTCCCTGTCTTTCCTTCCCTTTTGTCTCTCTCTTGGCCTCATGTGTGTACGAGTTGATACCTGATAAAAACTTCTGCCAACTCTCTCTTCTAGCCTGTCGGCGTGTTCGCCTGCCTTGCGATTTCACTTTCTTAAAGTTAAACAGATTCTCCGCAGTGGGAGAGGCGCGTAGCAACCCCCACGTTTTGTTCTGTTTCTTACGAGCGATCCTACAGTCCTCGTTCCACCACGGGACACGCCGTTTGCATGCCAAGCCATTCACTTGTGATATACATTTAGTTGCGGCATCTATTATGAAAGCTGTAAAATATTCCACAGCAGCATCAATTCCTAACGAGGACATGTCATCCCATGAAATACTACTGAGAGTTCGGAATTTCTCCCAGTCAGCTGTATCAATCTTCCACTTGGGAGCCTGTGGTGGATAATCGTTTTCTTTAGGTGTTCGTAGCAGTATGGGGAAGTGGTCGCTTTCGTAAGGATTGTTTGTAACTTCCCATTCGAGTTCAGGCAGAATAGAAGGAGAAACTATGCTGAGATCAATTGAAGAAAAGGTTTTGCTGGCAAGACAGTAATATGTGGGTTCTTTCTTATTCAGAATGCACGCACCAGATGAGAAAAGGAATTTTTCAACAAGTCGTCCTCGCACATCTATACGAGGGTCGCCCCACAGGTAGTTGTGTGCATTGAAATCACCAAGAACAATATAAGGTTCTGGAAATTCATTTATGAAGGACTGAAATTCATGTTTAGTTAAATTGTAATGTGGGGGTATGTAGAGCGAGCACACAGTGATAAGTTTGTTTAGGAGAACAGCACGAACAGCCACTGCTTCAAGGGGCGTTTGTAGCCGCAAACGTTGACACGCTATGCTTTTCTGAATAACAATGGCAACACCGCCCGATAATGCGAGAGCATCATCGCGATCTCTGCGAAACGTAACATACTGTAGGAGGAAATTTGTGTGTTTCGATTTTTAAGTGTGTTTTCTGTAGACACAGCACTTTTGGATTGTGTTTGTGGATGAGTTCCTGCACATCATCAAGGTTTCTAAGAAGACCTCTGACGTTCCATTGTATTAACTGTGTATCCATATTTGAAGTAAATAGGTGCTGTGTGTACGGAAACAGAAGTTTTAATTACAGAGATTTCAGAGATTAGATCACAGGCCTCTTTCGAGGCCCTGTAATCGGGGTCTTGCCCTTTCTGGAGCGTTCGAGGGAACCTCGCCGCTCCTTAGGCGCTTGGCGCCCCATGAGGATAGGTGTAGTGTCCATTGCCTCTTGTGAGGCACCGGACACGTGCTCTTGCGAGCGAGAAGTTACCAGGGAGAGTCCCGCCTTGGAGGGCAAGACCCCTGCGCCCACCAGCCCGGAGGTCGATGGGGCTCCCTGAGGGATTTGGCTGCGCCAGCCGTTGTCAGCGCTGGAAGGGACCTGGGAGGTTGAGGCAGCCTCGGCTGCGCCCACCTTCGGGGTCGATGGTCCCTTCTCCTCGGTTGACGGAGCAGCGCTAGCTGCAACCGCCGCGGGAACAGATGGCGTAACTGCCGACTCACGGCTTGTGGGTCGGACAGCCGCCGGAGGCCGTTGTGACGCTGCCCCCTGACGCGCCACATCGGCAAAGCTTTTCTTGGGCAGGTATGAAACCCGCTTGCGTGCCTCTTTGAAGGTGATATTTTCCGTGACTTTAATTGTAACAATTTCCTTTTCTTTCTTCCATGATGGGCACGACCGCGAGTACGCGGCGTGCTCCCCATCACAGTTTACACAGCGGAAAGCGTTCTCACAAGTTTCAGTGGTGTGTTCTTTGGCACTGCATTTAGCACAAGTATGGCGGCCTCGGCAGCTCTGCGAGCTGTGGCCAAAGCGCTGGCATTTGAAACAACGGAGTGGGTTTGGCACGTACGGCCTAACACGGAGCTTGATGTACCCGGCCTCGATTGACTCGGGCAGGACACTTGAACCAAAGGTGATTATTAAGTGCTTCGTCTGAATCTCTTTACCATCTCGCCTCATCTTAATTCTTCTGACATTGATCATATTTTGTTCGCTGAAGCCCTCCAGGAGTTGCGCTTCAGTCAGCTCAAGCAAATCATCATCCGACACAACACCGCGGGTGGTGTTCATTGTACGGTGCGGGGTTACTGTTATGTGGGTCTCCCCAAATGACACTAGCTTCGGTAGTTTTTGATATTGTTTCTAATCGCGGAGCTCCAAGAGTAGGTCACCGCTTGCCATCCTGGACACCTTGTAACCTGGACCAAAAACATCAGTCAAGGACTTTGACACAAGGAATGGTGAAATGTTTCGCACTGCTTTGTTTGGCTTTTCAGAGTGAATAACATGGAACCGGGGAAAATTCTGGATTTTGTGTCCAAAGAACTGAAATACATCTTCGGTGCGCCCTCGTTTCTGAGGGCGATCAGGAAGTTTGGGGAAAGAAGTTTCCATGAACATGTATAAAAATTCGGCAGCAGCGCCGACCGCCCACCACGGAGCCCAACGAGGGGACGCGGCAGAACTTGCATGCAAGTCTGCACGACGCCAGTCGTACGCCGCTAGTATAACCAAATATGATGTACCCAAGGTTGGATAGCCACACAGGGTTAACCCTTGCCGCCAAGAAGAAGGAAGTAAATAGAAAAAAAAATTAAATTATGGGGTTTTACGTGCCAAAACCACTTTCTGATTATGAGGCACGCCGTAGTGTGGGACTCCGGAAATTTCGACCACCTGGGGTTCTTTAACGTGCACCTAAATCTAAGTACACGGGTGTTTTCGCATTTCGCCCCCATCGAAATGCGGCCGCCATGGCCGGGATTCGATCCCGCGACCTCGTGCTCAGCAGCCCAACACCATAGCCACTGAGCAACCACGGCGGGTGAAGTAAATAGAAGAGAGAAGGAGACAGGAAAGGTGGAAAGTAAGGGAAAGACGAAGGTTGTAGGAAGAGAGAGACAGGAAAAGGCGACTGCCGATTTCCTTCAGGTGGGTCAGTCTGGAGGTGCCGTCTATGTGAAGCCGAGGCCGAAGAGGTGTGTTGCCTCCGCCGGGGGGCCTTAAAGGTCCAAACACCCAGCATCGGCTCAACCTGCAGGATCCCCTTTTCCCCAGACAAAGCTAAGCCGCGCACGGCTACACGCGGGAGGGTCCAACCCTCGTGTGCTCGGGTACGTGGTGTCGCCACACACCAAACGCCTGCTGACGCAGACGCCCCTGCGGGGTGCCAAAGTATGTTATCGCATTTGGGCCGCGTTGGCTGAATAAAGGTTCCCGAAAGTTGCCATGTTTAATATTTGGTTCCTTTAGAACACAATGTAGTCAATCTGTACCGCTATATATAGTTAGTAGGCCTTGGAAGATGCCATCAAAATCCAAGACGTCACAGCGGCCAGCTGCGGGAACTTAACTAGGCGTCGCCACCCGTATTTCGTTCTTGCGCTTTTTCTGGCTTACCAAACGTCTTATCGTTGTAAGAGTGGTGTTTTTGGTGTTGTAGAACCGTAATTTACTGATGCAGAAGAAATGATTGTTCACATTATTGTCCTGAAGACCCGTGCCAGCGCGTGTGCTCGTCACTGCCATTCGCTTGCTGCAGCCTGCACACGAGGATGCGAATCGACTTGATTTTGATTGTTTTTGTGAAGTGCAACGTTCGTAGACTTGTCTCTGCAATATCCTCGGACATCCTTTGTGCTCGTTCTGCGGTGCGCTAAGCAACTATGCCTAGTCGCCGGCGCAATTACTGTTTTGCACCAGGGTGCCGGATATGCTATAATCGAGTGAAAGACTCGCCGAAGGTGTCTCTTTTCAGCGTCCCGCAAGACGAAGAAAGGAGGCATCAGTGGGAAAGAAACTTACACCGTGAAGACAAGAAGCAAGAACTGCATGCCTACAGTATTATGGATATACACACCCTCGTGAGGGCAAGGTGCATGAGCGACATTGGTTGCAATGAGCACGCAGCTGAAGTTACAAGAAAAGTTATCAGCTTCTATTTAACTACACGGCTCCATTTTTTTTTCGGCAAAGGCATCAACTCGGAGCAACGAAGCAGAAGGGAAGCAGCTAAGCATCGGAAAATAAGTAAACCTGCATGAGAAAGCTGTGTAGTACATGTTTAAAACATTTGTTTCATTAAAAAAAATTGTGTTAATGCTATGTTTGTTTTGAATGAAGAGGGGGCAGGCAGGCCTAAATAAAAGAAAAACAAATTATATGTCAACGTGAATGAAGCCCATATGTCGCGGTGGTGCACCATATGAAAATGGGCATGAAAGAACCAACACCGTACTTGAACTCTTGAGGAGTCTGGTTCACTATGACCTTAATGGGAATTTTGTATATAGATTTTTTTCATTTCGCCTTACTCCATATTCTTAGGCATGCTCTTACAAAAAAAATTGTTTGTTTTATTTTGTAAAGATTGTTATTGTTGTGAAAAGAAATATTTCGTGCATGCACTAACAGTGAGATTTGTTATATTTTTGGTATCTGTGCCGTTCTTTGAGTATTCTTCGGTTAGGCTGATTTTGCTTATTTTTCACTGCTGCAACAATATTGTACACCATATTTGTTTTAATGCTGTTCCTCACAAAATGTACGAAATTGAAAGTGCATTCGAAAATAAAAGAAAATGTATGCGCTCAGAGAACAATTAATGTCGCCTGCTCGTTGAAATCATTGCTGGAATTATTGTGTACAATTAGAAATAAGCTTCTTTGATATTTTACAGAAAATAATTTTCATCAATATATGTGCCGTATATTTCCTTCCGGCGATAAGATGGCGCAAGAAAACTGTCCGCAACTTGACCAAGTGCGGTGAGCTTCGGCAAGAGAGCGGCGCACGCTCGACGCTAGCCTTAGCGGACCGCAGTGGACGATTACACAGTGATTAGTGGTACTAGATGTAGATAAAACGAATCACCGCGCTAACATTATCGTCACAGTAACTGCTACGAACTACTGCAAGCTGCCCACTTTGGTGGCGAACCAGCACCCAAATTTATGTACTCGCGAGGTCATCGATAACGCCTCCCGAGCCGTCGCAGTCACAACGGTAAAGTTCTTTGTTTTTTTTTAATATATAGCACAAAATGCGAATTGACGCCGTTCCGGTAATACAGATAGCAACAACTTACGCTATGCGGTGAAATAACCCGCAGAACTCGCATAGCGTAGGCGCAGGACTGCAAAAGGTTTCAGGTGAAAATGTTTGTAGCGCCATCTCTCGGTGGCGACATCAAGGGCCGCATGTCCTCAAGGACATGCGGAGCCGTCATCTGAGCACACTGGATGGATGGATGGATGGATGGATGGATGGATGGATGGATGGATGGATGGATGGATGGATGGATGGCGGCTATACCCTTTGTAACGGGCGGCGGCTGGCGCCACCTAGCCTTTTGCTCCCCCTCCCATTTTTTTTTCTTTCTTTATATCCTCTTCTCCTTAAACTAGTTTTCACTCCCCTCCTTCCCCCGAAATAGCTATCTAAAAAGTATAGGAAACATTATCTCCCCGATTTATGGTATTATCTCTCCCTTGACTTCATCCACCAATCCTCTAGCCTCCCCTTCGTTACTGCCACTCTTTTCTCGTCTATTTGCCCTCGTTCCCCGGGAAAACCCAATGCCCCTTTCATATCTGCCACTGTTCCCTCTGCCAGAGTCGGGCGAAGGTCTGTGCATCTCAGCACTATATGCTCTGTGGTCTCCACTTCGGCTCCGCAAGCTGTGCACCAAAAGTCCACGTCATCAAATTTAGCCCTGTATGTTTTCGTTCTCAAAACCCCCGTCCTAGCTTCGAATAATAGTGAGCTGCCCCGCGAGTTATCAAATAAGAGCTCTCTCTTAATCTCCTTTTTTGTGACCTATACATAGATAGCGCTGGCTTTCCGAGCATTCTTTCTTCCCACATTTTTCTTTCCGTCTCCTTCACCTCCTTTCCCACACTAGAACCACGTTGGACACCCTCCCTCGGCTGTAGGTATCTATTCCTCAGCTTCCTCGTTCTGAGTGTCCACTTTGTGTTCAGACTTTTCATGTATAGATATTTGTACACTTTTCCTGCCCATCTTTTTTCCTCCATTGCTGGGAGTCCCTGTTCATTTTAGCTTACTTATTGCCTCTCTACCTTCGAATGACGTCCATCCCATGTCCCCCTGCACTCCCTCATTAGGGGTGTTCCCGTGCGCTCCTAAGGCCAACCTGCCTACACTTCTCTGTCTCGTTTCCATGCATGCCTGAACTTCCGACTTCATGCACAGTACTGAATTTCCGAATGTGAGGCCAGGTACCATAACCCCTTTCCATATGCCCCTAACCACCTCGTACCTATTATAGTTCCATAGTGCCTTGTGTTTCATTACAGCTGAGTTCCTTTTCACTTTTTCAATCATAATTTTTTCCTGTTCTTCCAAGTACTTTTTGCCCTCGTTTAGCCATATGCCCAAATACTTGTATTTTTCAACATGATCAATCTTAGTGCTTTGTATTTCCAATGGTTCCCCCCTTTCTTCATTGCATACTATTATCCCAGACTTCTCTCTACTGAATTGCAGTCCCAATTTTTCTCCCTCCTCTCCACATATGCTCATTAGTTCCCGTAGCCCTAATCGGGTGTCAGCAAGCAGTACAATATCATCTGCGTACATCAGTCCGGCTAGTACTTGAGCTACCTTCTGCCCTTCAAGCATATAGCTTATGTCGGTTCCTAGTGTGCTCTGTTCTAGTCTCTTTTCCATTTGGCTCATGTAAATCATAAAAAGCAGAGGCGACAATGGACAGCCCTGCCTGAGACCTCTTCTTATTTTAGCTGGCTTTGTAGTTTCCCCCTCCCATGTTATCTCTACCTCATTATCTGTATAAACTTGTTGTAGGAACCCAATCATCTTTCTATCTAGACCATATTCCCTCAACTGGCTCCATAACTTTTCTCGGTTTACATTATCATAGGCTCCTCTAATGTCTAAAAAAGCTATCCATAGCGGTTTCTGCCTGGCTGCCGCTATCTCTATGCACTGTGTTATAACAAATAAATTATCATCTAGCCTTCTGTTTCTTCTATATCCATTCTGCAGTTCTCCCAAGATCGCTTCACGTTCTTCCCATTCCTCCATTCTCTTTTTCACTATCTGCATTGCTACTCTGTATATGACTGATGTGACAGTTATTGGCCTGTAGGATTTAATGTTGTCCTTGCTTCCCTTACCTTTGTAAACTAATATTCTGCTTGATTTCCAGGCCTGTGGAACATCTCCCCCTACTACTATTTGTTCAATAAGTTGTAATTTTAATTTACTTTTCTGGCCTAATATGCTTATCAATTTCATAGGTATGTCATCAGGTCCTGTCGCTGTTCCCACGGGGACCTTGTGTTCAATTCTGTCCCATTCCTTACTTGTCATTCCTCCGTACTCTTCCTCTAATTCTGTCCTGCTGTTGTCATTGTTCTCCATTTCACTACCCACTGGCTCTGCAAATGATATTTTGTTTGTTATAGGTGGGATCCACTACCCCTATTCTAGCCAGGGTTGCCAGATTTGGCTACTTTGCGCCAAATTCGCTACTTTTTAAGGCTATTGGCGGGGGAAAAAATGCCTTGGCTACTTGGCAACATTTTGGCTACTTTTGAAATAGCTTGACTACTGTAAAAATTGGATACAAACTTGTGTAGCTCATATTATGCAGCAACATTAGCAAATATTTAGGCCAACGCACGATGACGACACTTCAAATCTTTTCAAGCTGATCCATCATCATCGTCAATCTGACTCAGGCGCTTTCATTTCATGCAAAGGATTTCGCACTGGTGACGTCACAGCGTGTTCTATCTTTGCATTGACGTTCCGCCTCAGGCCTTCCGCACATTGGGCTTCTTCGATTTTTGGAGTTCTGGCAGCTCGCTGGCAGCCATACGGCAGTCAGCTAGTGCCGGTCCTGATAGGGAAGTCAACGTGAGGTGGGATCCTAAGCAGTGGCGTAGCAACAAGGGGGGCCGGGGGGCCGTGGGCCCCGGGTGCAAGGGGCCAGTAGGAGGGGGGGGGGAGGCGTGTCATATACGTCTGAAGACACCCCTCTTTCCGTCGGCTTGAGTGAGCGCAAATGGCAAAGAATGCTCCAGTATCCAGTAGCCCGAGCTCATGTACCCGATGCGTTGCGCCGCAGAATTGTCGGTTGCAGCTCTAACACCCCACGAAATAATTGCACGAATGTGCGGGCTGAAAATTTTACTTCGCAAAATGGTCGCTAAACTACTCGCCTTAGCGGAACGTTTCATGTGGGGTGCGCTCGTGCCGTGCATTCATGCTGGGAGCAGGCGTCGCTAAACATACAGTCGGGCGTTATAAGGCGTTGAGGCTCTTGGGCAGTGGCGTAGCAACAGGGGGGGCCGGGGGGCCGTGGGCCCCGGGTGCAAGGGGCCAGTGGAGGGGGGGGGGGGTGTCATATACGTCTGAAGACACCCCTCTTTCCGCCGGCTACACCCGGGGGGGGGGGGGGGGTGACTGAAGACCTATGGGCCCCAGGTGCCAGACGACCTAGCTACGCCACTGCTCTTGGGTCCCTCTTCCGTTCCGAACGCGCAGCGAAGACGAACAAAGACAGCAGCGAGAGGGCGTACAACGAGCGCGCCCGGCGCTCGCGTTTACGGCGAAGCGTTCGTTGAGAGCGACATTGCATGTGTAGTGATTTTTGAAGGAGAGGAAGAGAGAAGTGCAGTGCCGTAACTGTATCTCAGAGGAGGAAGCACTGCACAGAGAAAGGGGAGTGGGGAGAAAAAGATCAGGGAGAGAAGGAAAAGAAGGCGGAAAAAAATAACAAGAAGGGTGAAGAAGCAATGCGGGGCTTACAGCCGCGCTCTCAGCTGCGTGTCACAGCAAAAGTCAAGTAGGAACGACATTGCATAAGTGCGACCGTGAAAAGTCGCGAATGAGATTCGCTGGATCATCTTCAGACTCGGTGCCTGGAGTTCCTGGAATTTATCGCCAAATGGAACTTCTTACTTACTGTTATCTTTCACTTGTTCGTAACGATCTGTGTGTCAGTTGCATCATGCGAAAGGAACTTTTCCGAGTTAAAGCTGATCAAGACGTCTCTGCGCTCCGCCATGAGTGATGAAATGCTATCAAACGTAGCGATACTGACCATATATAAAAGAACACGTAAAAAATATATAACCTTTACTACTCTAATTAATGAGTTTGCAGAAGCGAAGTATCGGCAAAAGAACGTCTGAAGGAAATGTGTCCTTACCGGTCATTACATTAGTGCAAAAGGCTCGATGTCCCACCATGGTTTCTGCATCGGCGATATGTATACAATGTTCTATTTATCAATTTTGAATCGTTGTATTCGTTCTCTATCAGTTTCGCGGTGTTTAATGAAAGATATTTCTCCTAGTCCTAGCTAACCGTTTCTTTATCATATTGCTGTTGTGTGACTTCATGTCACAAGTACACTGTCTGTGTCAACTACACGGAATTTTTTAAAAAGAAGATTACTTGTGCAATAATATTTCCCGATATTCTATGACGTTATGTGTCTTTGCGATTACTAGGAACTTGGTAGCGTGAAAAATATGGCAGATAAGTTATAACCATACCCTGAATAATCCTTTAATTAGTGCTTATAGAGGAAGCACTTCAATTCGAGAATCGAGGACTCAAAGTCATATTATGAACTCAAGAAAAACTTCTTAAACAAAATTGTTTTGGGTGCTACAGCCTACAGTACTTTGGCACTGCGGGCGGCGCCCAGTATGGCAGCAGCGACAGAAATATTAAATAGTGGACCAGTGACGTTGATCCTTCAATCATCTCCATTGCAAGTGCAGACCAACAGTAGTGCAAGCTTTCGTTGGCACAGGTTTCATCACGGCCTTTTCTTTTATGATGACGCCAAGAATCGACGCGAAGCGTGCTCTATTCTGTTCCCAATCTTGAGGTGGTACCGCAGCTCGGATAATCACGTTTGTCCGTATAGCAGCAAATAAAAAGAAGGTTTTAACGATCAGAATAAAGAGAACTCGCAATTGTCATAGCATTGGCGCCCGCGCCGCAGGTAGGCAGGTGGCATTTTCTAATAGGGTGGGGAGATCAGCGTCACTGACACGCAATTGAATTTTCGTTTTCGTTCAGGGCTGCCCGCAGGTAAAATACTGCGCGCCATGGGACAAATACTGCGACCCTGGGGACGTGCGCGGTGTCCAAGGTGGCTGTAGTGGTACTGAAACCCGGAAATTGTCGACATCCTCGCCTTCCTCGACTTCACCCGGGGGGGTGACAGAAGACCTATGGGCCCCGGGTGCAAGACCACCTAGCTACGCCACTGATCCTAAGACAACCCGAAGCTGCCCGAAGTTTGCAAAATCGAACACTTCGGACAGCTGGCAGCGGGATCAACGTAAACATGCTACCAGCATGTATACTTTGTATAACAAAGTATTCAAACAAAGTATTCATGAATTCGCACCAACTAGCCCGCCAACGCATTGTACCAGCATGTCAGCGGCCGGTCTGGCAGGCGCGCTCTCGGCATAGTCGGTCCATTTATGTGTTCCCAGCTTGAAAATATACAGCTGCATTCGGGAATACGATCACTTTTGCGAGATTTCGCGTGACTGGGCACCTCATTTTGCAGAGCGTAACAAAAGGCCTGCGACGCGTCCGATGCCAAGACGCAAAATCGCACGTAAATAATCGCGAAAGCGATCGCTCGAGGATGCCTCGAGCTTTGACATTCTTCGAGAAATGTGTGCCAAGATTAACTCAAACATTTACACCTGAACTGGAGCTGTGATTCTTATTTGTGATAACATTCTAGTGATATTACATGCTGATCAAAGCACTCTTAGCTGTAGTCATTTATACATGCTTCATAATATTTTTGGTATGTTCCTACATTTACTAAAAGCAGCTTTAAGTGTTGGCTGTGATAATGTCTTCAGAGTTGCATAATAAATGAAAATACAACGTTTTTCCATAATGTGGAAACTTTTTGGCTACATTTCTGTATGTGGCCAAAGTTCGCAACTTTTCTGGCTACTTTCCGACATTTTTTGGCGACTTTTCACATTTTGGACCTGGCAACCCTGTTCTAGCACACTGTAGTTTTAGTTTGGTAAGGCAACCGCGCTGCATTTTGTTTGTTTATATCGTACGGTCATTCTATGGTACGGTATGGTGAAAAGGTTGCATGGTTCGCGCAGTCCAGGTAATTACCGCATTTTTCTTTCCCCACAAGCCGGCGCATTGCCCTGCTGCGCGACGACGGTCGTAAGATAGCGTGTCATAGAACGATAGAACTGTGTTGAGGCCACAACCACCACTGGGACGGCTTTATCGATGTCGAGTGTCACTGCATAGCCTCCTCTATTTATAAATAAAGGAGGCTATGGTCACTGTGACTTGCATTCTGCCAGGGGGCCACGTCAAGTGAATGCCCGGAAAGGTGGCCAATTAACAAGCAAGGGTTAAGATTTTTGTAGTGGTGGTGTTCGTGCAGCAGGAACCACGGCCGCTGGATATATTTATTATTATTATTCAACCGCCGTGCAGGGACGGTTGCATCAGGCGTGTGCATAAATGTATGCCTACTCAATCGGCTGTCAGCAGCACGGAGACTTGCTAGACGTGACAAAATATTGCGGTTTGTTTCGTTCCTCGCCATGTGCCGATGCCATTTGAAGTCTCTCAACTTTATCTGACCTACAAATGAACCGCGACATGAGGTATAACAGTATCCTGTTGGTTTCTGCGATCAAGTACTTGCTGCTGTGGCACACTGAACAACCATGCTGGCAGTTGATTTTTTTTTTTTCGGTGTATTTGCCTCAAGGTATTCGCAGTAAAAAAGTGAACAAAATTGTGGTCTTCTTGCTGAGAAGTTCTTTCCATGCTACAGTTGCATTGCATCTTGTCGAGAAAATGCATTGGTAGTTCACCAATCCTGACATTCTCTTTATCATACAAGTTGCGTTTGCTTTAAGAAAGTGACGCACACATTACCCTACCGCAATAATTTTATCAGAACAATCTTTTCTTTTGCTCAATGAAAATGTTTTCTCATTCATTCAAACTTCTGCATACGGTTTGGTCCACTGTTCTAGGGAACATGAGCGGAAAACTCGTGCAGTATACACAAAAGCCAGTTTTGATGCACCTTTGGTAATTGTTACCTTTAATAGAGAACTTGAGATTGGGGGGTGCAAGTGGCTTGCGTCCCCTAACCTAATATTCTCTATTATGTCTGATTTAGTTGAGGTTTTGACAGAAAGCCATATGGTCAAGTAAAGTAAAACATACAGGAAAATGGCCATTGCTGAAACAGCTTATGTAGTCTTAAATATGCGATGAAGTGAATTTTCATAGACCACACTGTGCATTGGTCTTGTGTTGGAGCTGCTTTCTTTCTTGCCACATTATGAAATTTACAATTTTGGCTTTAGTCTTGCAGAATAAATGTGCATTGAAGCATTTTCGCTCGTGCGTGAGAAGGTGGAAATGGTGTGTCAGGTCTTCACACCTCCTGAGCACTGTATTATATGCATATAATGGGCACGGTTCACTATTCACCATTCTTGAAATACAATATTTTTGTGCTCTGTTGTTTACATGACTACCATCCTTCTTTGCACCTCTGTCTTCACTAGTAATTTATTCATATTTTGGCCATAAGTCAGCTGGAGTTGGGTTCATTGCCCAATTTCTCTTGAACCTATGTTGTTGCTCATTGGGTGCATGTTTAATATGTTTCTCTGTGCTCTTGTGTCCATTGCAGCAATGCTTGCTAAGCTTCTACTGTTGGGCTGGTCACTGGATAACATAAATAAATGTAGCTGGGGTCCTAGTGCAAAAAGCCAGCTGCATCATCAATGAAAATGATTGTGTTGCAAAACGAGATTATGCTGTTTTGGCATCAAATTCTAGTGTGCCAATGAATACTGCCATTTTTGCAATGTGCAGCATAGATCACTTTCTAACATTGTGTTCATACTGAATTGATCATGATAACATCACACATAGTGGGGTTGCAGGTGACCTTTGGTGCTATGTGCATCATTTTCTCCATACTGCTAGTATATTGCAGTAAGTGGTCACATAATTGAATCAGCATCTCTTCTCCGCACTCATATCAAAACAGAGTAAGCAAGCAGTTGCACAATGGGTACATGAGCTTCACTTTGTAGGCATCTGCGCTTTTCTTAAGTGTTTATCTCTACACCCTCAATGAGAAATCTGCAGTTATATCAACAGTAGTCTTCTGTGCACTCCAAGGTTCAATGAACTCTGCCGGTAAGGGTCATCCGGCTGCTCTGATAGCCATACATGTTCCTGAGGTCACTTGATCGTCACTGCAAGGGTTATTTCACTCGCTCAGTAGGAGTCCTGCTGGCTCTGTTACTACGATTGAGATCACCATGAAATGCTGTGTCTGACTGTTGTCCAGGGAATTGCACATACATTTATTAATGCAGCTCAGGAGGTCACTATTTATTGCTGGAAGAGAACCCAGTGGAATTCGACGAAACTATATTATGTCTGTCACATTCATATTCGCTAAAAGAGTCTTAGAAAAAAAATTTTTCCCCCGCAGTGTGTTAACTGGGTGATGTGCAAATGAGATCAGTCTCAGTTTGAAGAAAGCAAGCTTATCCAGCATGACACTACCGAGCAGCATTGTGCTTGGACATTGCTTGTGAACACCACAGAGAGCGCTGGAAGACTTGCAAACTCGCGCCTAAACAAGAGCTCTTATGCAGGACGTCGCAGAGTGAGGAATGCCACTGGGTGCCGCTGTTCTACTTGTTGCCACATAGGCACTGCCTCTTGTAAACTTGAACCTTCTTTAAATTGTAGGACACATTAAAAAGTGCACAAAGGGATATAAAATATATAGGAAGCTCTTTTTAAACAAAAAGCATTGGGCACCTAACGACAGCCAACTTAACTGCATGAATTTGTGATTACAGGGGTGGCTCCAGTGTTGGCGCCAGAGTTTTGCTGTAGTGCGTCTTGGCATGAAGCTTTGTGCAACTTTGTGCCAACTGAAAAATTCTCTTTCTATGGCTAACGTCCTGTTGGTTTCTATCATTATGGATTCCATTATTTTGTTTTCCACAATGTGGTGACACTTTTCAGTTGGTCATCAATTCCTATACGCGACACAACCACAGTCTGTGACAGATGCCCTCTCACAGTAAGGTTAGATACTAATGCTTACATTTTATGCTTCTGGTTGTCTGCCACTGCAGGTGCATCCCAAAAGAGCTGTTATGAGGAAGCAGATGAAAGGGCACGGAATCACAAGTGCATAGCCTGGCCTAGGGAAGCTACCGTGCCTTCACCCACCCACTTAAGCACTGACCATGCCTTCATAGCGGCCATAGAAAAGATAAGGACACCAATTTTTTCTAAGAAGGAAGAAGGGCCCAGTTGACAAACATGCCAAGAGACTGTCAAAAATGGATTGACAACAAGTCGGGCTTGGTCAAGAAAGACGACGACATGCCTTGTTCACCCTCCCCCGGTAAAGATTACAAGCACACAGTTGCTGCACAGGAAAATGAGTGCGACTCGGCCATGCCAATCCAAACACAGTGGCTACAGGATGTACAAGTGAAGAAAGAGCCTATCAATGATGTTCCTTTACACCAACAGGAGGAGTGTAGTGTCCAAGTCTTAGAGCCACTCTTGAAATGCAAAAGTGAAGCTCAATGGAACTGTGACATTCCTGATCAAGCTGAGCAACCTCGAGAAGACTTTGGCACTACAGCATCTACAGTAAAGCTGGAAGAAGGGATGCAGCATTCTGACAAATGCAGAGTGGACAACGAAGAGCGAGCCTCCAATGTAGAAGGCCAGTTCTTCAAGCTTGCCCGCTGTACTTCTCCCGACGGCGAGGTTTCACTGCAGGCTCGGTGCCCCGAGTCCACCAAAAGCACCACGAGTCTGTCAAAGCCAGGACGCCGCCGCAGAAGCACACGGCGGGCTGTCAGCGGCACGTCATCAGGCACCAGGGTGCCACTGCATCTTCCAGAATCGCCTTTCTCGAGAGATGGTGATGATGTGGCTGCCCAGGAGCCTCCGGACGTGCGCTACCACTGTCCGTGCTGCAATATTGCGTGCCCCGAAGAGAGCTCCCTGGCCATTCACGTGCGCTGCCATGAAAGTGCCGGTGACAGGCGTCACTGCTGTCACCTGTGTCCTGCCACGTTTGCTCAAAAGCATGGTCTGAAGTACCACCTGAGCCAGCACTGGGGGATCAAGCCGTGGAAGTGCAGTGACTGTTCCTACGCATGTACCACGAAGCACGCTCTGGAGCTTCACATTCGCCACCGGCACAGTGGCGAGCGACCATTCAAGTGTGACTTCTGTGACAGGGCATTTGCCTCTCATTCCATTTTCATGGCAAGTGCCCTCTTTCCATCACTTAAGATGGATATTGAACATAGAGCATAGTGCTAATACATATGAAAAGTAAAAATTTGTGATTTTGTATTTGCTGAACCAACTTGAATGAAGTTTGGTTGATTTTAAGAATGTTAAATTGTAGGGGCTCACAAGAACAAAATTTCGATTCAGGCCGTGAACTGTGTTTCAAGGAAAATATAGATGCAAGTATGACAATCAAGCTCACAATTACAAGGGCTACTTTATTTGAAAGGTCCGATCAGTTGCAAAATGATAATCACAGTGAAAATCAAAACTGTTTAATTCTGAACATTTATATTCACTTTCCAGCTACTTCTCTACATAGTCGCCACGCCGATTGAGACATTTGTTGTAGTGTGGTACCAACTTTCTGATACCCTCGTTGTAGAATGCAGCCAGCTGTACTTCCAGCCAATTCTATATGTTGATTCTATATGTGTACAGTGGGTGGTCAAACACTTCACCATCATTTATTATTCCCTTAAGGGTCCCTTCAGGGACATTACATAAGGGGGGGGGGGAGACAGCGATAGGAAAGTGCCCTACATCAGCTCAAATAAAACAACAAAGGTAACAGAAAAATAAACAATAAACTGTGTAGAAAACATCAGGTATAAACAGACCAGTGAAAATATCTCAAACTGAGTAGCAATAAATTTGAAGAAAACTGTACACGTAAATGTGAAAAACGCTAAACAAAAGTGGCAAAAAAGAAGAGAAGGAAAGATAGGCGATGACACAAGCAACTCGGATTGCTGGGAGAGGAAACGTGAGGAAAAATGGCTATATTGGGTTCAAATGGGCTGATAGTAACTGCCTAAATTTGGAGGGATTTGACTCTGAAACCACGGCTTTGGGAAAACTGTTCCATTCTTCTATGGCAATGGGGAGCAAGGATTTGTTGAAGGCGTTGGAAGAACCATGCAAATGCTGTATGCAAACGCTGTATGTTAAGGAAGTTAAAGAAACGGCGAGATGAGCGTAACGGAGCATGTAATAAGTTCTCGCGTAGTGCAGGAAAGTTAAAGTATAATTTATGAAAAAGACAGAGCATTGCAAGTTTCCGGCGGAGTGCTAGGAGTTCGAGTCTGAGAGACAATTTCATGTCAGTAATGCTATGCCAAGGCGAGTACTGGGAAGTTATGAAGCAGGCTGCCCGGTTCTGAATGGCTTCGAGCGACTGAATCAAGTAAACCTGGTGAGGGTTCCATATGGCTGAGGTGTACTCCATTTTAGAGCGGACGTATGTTTCGTATGCTAGTTGCCTGATGGATGGAGGGGACATAGCCAGCGATCTTCGGATGAAACCAAGTGTTAGCACAAAGTTTCGTGATATAGTCCACCCAAGTTAACTTGTTAGTTATTTCGACTCCCAGGTACCTGTATGAGTTTGTTACTGATAGTGCCGTGGAGTTCAGCGAGTACGGGAAAAGGGTAGTGGAACGTTTACGTGAGATGTGCATGCATTTACATTTCGAAATATTAAGCTGCATAAGCCAGTCAGAACATGATTTCTAGATTTTGTTTAAGTCATCTTGTAACGATTCCTGGTCGGTATTATCGGCGATGCGGCGATAAATGACACAATCGTCCGCAAAAAGACTGACGGATGACAAAATCCCAGACGGCAGGTCGTTGATTAAAATCAGGAACAGAAGCGTAGCAGGAACGGAACCCTGGGGAACTCCAGAGATAACTTCAGTAGTTTCGGACGCATGAGTGGCGATGACAGTGAACTGTGAGCGGTTAGTTAAAAAGCAGCGAATCCAGGATAAGATAAGAGGGTCAAGTGATAAGCATGCAAATTTACACAATAGACATTGGTGAGGAACGCGGTCAAATGCTTCTGAAAAATCTAAGTAAATGACGTCTGTTTGGAATGAAGAATCTAAATTAAGTGAAGATCGGTTGTGAATTCAAAAAGTTGGGTTTCGCAAGAGAAGCCTGCCCTGAAACCATGCTGTTTGGGAAAGAAGAAAGAATTGTGATCGAGGGGATTTGCAATATGGGAGTAGAGTATATGTTCGAAGAGCTTGCATGAGATGCTTGTTAATGAAATGGGACGATAATTAGAGGGGTCAGCACGTTCGCCACTCTTGAAAATTGGCACAACCTTGCTTGATTTCCACTCGTCCCGAATTTGACTGGTATTGAGGGACTGGGTGAAGATGAGTTGCAGGAATTGGCTTGTGAAATGTTTCGTGCCTTTAAGTATTTTAGCAGGAATGTTATCAGGTCCGGGTGAAGTAGACTGCTTGAGGTTATCGATGAGCTTTGAAATTCCTTCAAATGTGATGGTTACGGGTGGCATTGGAATAAAATTTAGGCTCGGTAAAGTAATGCTTTTATCAGCTGGCTTGTGGGTGAAAACTGAGGTAAAGTAGGAATTCATTGTGTCTGATCACTCGTAAAGCGGAACGTCTGTGCCGTCATGTCTCTTTAAGGATTTGTTATAGGAACTGTTCTTGTTGGGCATTAGCAAATTCCAAAATTTCTTGGGGTTAACACGCAATATTTCTAGAAGATCGTGACTGCAGAATTTTCTTCTGGATGACCGCAGTAATCTAGTGTATTCGCGAAGGATGCCGAAGTATTTTTCCCATTTTACAGGTGATCCGGAGTTCTTGGCATTTTGTAAGAGGCGCTTCTTTTTTCGTGATAGCTTACACAGTGAGTTAGAGTACCATGGCTTTGTGGCATCCCCGCTGATGCAGATGAGCGGGACGTAGACGTCTACGAGTGATAAGATTTTGTGCTTAAAGAGACACCAATTTTCGTTCATGGATCTCATAGCCATGGACGCATGAACGGTGGTGAAAAAGTGTTCGAGGTCGGAGTTTATGCTTGCGAAGTTAGCTTTATTGTAATCACGGATGTATTTGATGGATGGTTGACAGGGGGAGATTTCAATCATCAGGTTAAAGAACAAGAGATTGTGATCGCTCAGCCCACTGTGACATGAAAAGGATTGAATTAGCTCAGGACTGGAAACAAGAATGAGGTCAAGAATATTTGACCCTCGTGTTGGCTTATTTACTGCTTGGAAAAAGTTTGAAGTGAGAACGATTTCAAGGAAATCTTTAGATTGGCGAGATGATGCAGTAAGAGCCTCCCAGTCGATGTCCGGGTAGTTAAAATCACCACAAAGTATTAGATTGGCGTGAGGAAATTGGGATTGCAAGACTTGAACTACAGAGTGAAGGTCCGTAATAAAAGAATGGTCCGTGTCAGGTGCTCGATAACATACAACTAGTATATTGGTACAAAAGGGAAGGCAAATTTTCAGACACATTATTTCGCTGTGGCTGTTTATCTCGAGTAAAGCGGATGAAAAAGTTGAATTCACAAGATCAAGAATGCCGCCTCCCCGGCGACCTATTCGATCTCGCCCGTAGATATGAAAGCACCGGTTGCTGTGAAGCAATTCTGAATAGTGAATATCGGGTGTTAGCCAAGATTCAGTAAATAAGGCGATGTCAGTGCTATGGTCTTCTAGGACGGCCTCAACTATTTCCTTTTTTGGCAGGTAGCTTCTTATATTTGTCAGTAGGACAGAAATTTTGTTAGCTTTAGCTGTGCGCAGGCATTCGACAGCTGGACCTGCGGCAGGGAAGTGTCGCGCGGGACTTGCGTTAACCGCTATGAATGTAGTTCTACAACGGAATCTGTTTCGGCATTGTAGGTGAATAGTTTTCTGCCGATAACCAACTTATCAAAGCGGATCTTAAATGATGTGTTAGTTTGTTGGCCATAAGAAAAAAGCTTTTTTCGGGCTAGCCGAACTTTAGCTAAGTAATCCTCATGAACTGAGGATGTGGTTCCTTTAAGTTTCTGTCCTGCAACAAGAATTCTTGATTTATCTTTAAAGTGTGCAAGCTTAACTATGATTGGACGGTTTTTGCCTGACTGGAAACGACCTAGTCGGTGTGCACGTTCAATATCTTGGCTACCAATTGTAATACCTAGGTATTCGGAGCAGAAGGAAGTAATGTGGGGCCTCAGACTGGTCCCAGCTTTCACCGAGTTTGTCCTGAAGTCCGAGGAACAATAGGCTTGTGTGTCGCAAGCGGTTTTCAGCGTCGTCGCACTTGTTTGTCAGTGCTTTAACGTCTGAAACAAGCTGGGCCAAGTCGGTGTTTGTTTTGGATGCAGCTACTTTTTCTGGGTTTGTTTCGATAGTTTTTTCAAGTATATCGACGCGCGCTGAAAGATAATGCACCGAGTCTTCAATGTTCATTTGAGCGGACCAGATCAAGGCAAGCTTGGCAAGTATGGTGCTCTGAGCGGATTCAATACAAGATATGGCTTGGTAAATTGTTTCCAAAGACGGCGGAGCATCGTTTCCGTTCGGGCCTGGGTTTAGTTCAACATCACCAGATAAAATGAGGAGAAGAGAAATAAGGTGGGCGTAGAGCCAGTGGAAGCAAGCAATACACAGCATCCTTTGGCAACATTCGATGACGTCTTTGCGACACGACACTGCTAGCAAAAATGGGTTGCTAGAGCGACACTACGTGGCATGGGGAAGATACATAACCTGCAGCAGATGAAAAAAGGGCCTCTGCATGACGAGTTGCGATGCGGTGGTGTGCCCCAAATGACTCCAGTGGTACAGCCGCTTATATAGGTGCCGGATTCCCGTGCTTGTGCCAGGTTGCCAGTTGACAGACTGGTCCACTGCTGGAAGCAGCGGATGCAGGTCGACGTGGTCGTTGTTGATGTAGTCATCGTCAGCTGGTAGCCAAGCAATCTTGTTGACGTCATGCGGCCCAAAAAAGCCTGAGCTTTCAGCGTTGGAGCGTGAAGTGGCGGGACCCCATATCAAGATTGCCTGCAGCAGATGAAAAAAGGGCATCTGCATGACGAGTTGTGATGCGGTGGCGTGCCCCCCCACCGAAAATGCTGCAGGAGCTTCTTTGTTGCAGCTGCACTATGCGGCCACACATTGTCATGAAGAAGGACTGTACCTGATGACAACATTCCTCTTTGCTTGTTCTGAATTGTTCTGAATCATTTCAGGAAGACTGTTTAGATTGCTCTTTTGTTTCTTCAGTTTGGTAACAGACCCATATCTCGTCCCCTGTGACAATTAAAAAAAACCTTCTCTTTCATCATGGTAGTGTTGAAGAAACATTAAGGCTACGCCCATTCGCCGTGTTTTGTGATGGTCGGTCAACATCTTGTGAATCCACGTTACACAGAGTTTGCGGTAGTGGAGTCTCACACTCACAATGGTATAGAGAACTGACCGTGAACATTTAGGAAACGAATCACTTAACACAGAAATCATGAACCGATGATTTTCTCAAAGTGCCTGATCCACTCACTGAACAAGATCATCGGACGACACTCACTTCCTTCCCTGCATTCCTGCATCATGAACGCTTGTGCGTCTTGCTTCAAAGTTCCTGCACCATTTCCTCGCTTTGCTGTCACTCATAAAAGTTGTTCATACTCATAACTCATGCATTGATGAATTTTGGCTGCATTGCACCCCTCAGCATGAAGAAATCGAATGACCGCATGCACTTCACACTTAGCAGGAGACTCTATTGCTTGAGGCATGTTTACATGCTCACTGCAAATTGACAACTGCGACCTCACGTGATTGACGGGCATACTAGAGACACTGCACAACGCATAAACGTACAGCGTCATCAGATTTACACTGTGGTTTTCATTTCCTGACCGATCAGACCTTGAAAAATATATAACCTTCATATATATCTCTCTTAACTACTACAATGCAGATATTACAGTTCTGTAAGATGCATCTGACGAGCTGTTTACTCTGCAGTTTTCCACCACGTAGCTTTCTTATTGAATATCTCATCATCATCATCAGCCTATTTTATGTGCACTGCAAGATGAAGGCTTCTCCAAGTGATCTCCAATTACCTCTGTCTTGCGCCAGCTGATTCGAACTTGTGCCTGCATATTTCCTAATTTCATCACCCCACTTAGTTTTCGGCTATCTTCGACTGCACTTGCTTTCTCTGGAACCCATTCTGTAATCCTAATGGTCCACTGGTTTTCTGCCCTATGCATTACATAGCCTGCCCAGCTCCTCTTTTTCCTCTCCTAATGTCAGCTAGACAGTCTGTCGCTGCTTGCTGTCTGATCCACACCGCTCTCTTCCTGTCTCGTTTAACATTAGGCCTAAATTTTTTCGTTCCGACACTCTTTGTTCAGTCCTTAAAGGGACACTAAAGGTTGATATTAAGTCAACGTGGACTGTTGAAATACCATCCTAGAAACCTCGAAACGCTTGTTTCGTGCGAAGAAGAGACTTATTTCAAGAGAAAATGCGTTCTGAAGTGTCCGCGTACCTCTAGCGCAGTTCAAATCGCCTGCCTTCTGATCGAGGAATGGTGACGTCATGGTCTCATAGTGACGTTGCTCGGTCGGTGAGTAAAACGCCGGCCGCAGGCGGCGCTATGGCTTTTATGCGGAAAACGCAAACGCGCGGCCAGAAACAGAGCCAAGACAGAGCCAACAGCAGCGCGAAAGCAGAACTATGGTGGTTAGTGGAAGGGTAAGCGCGCGACGATAAGCTGGTTTTTATTTTATGACGGCAACTTCGACGCTCGTTGAAATGGACGACCCTGATAACGACACATTGGCTTGCGATGCTGGGCTCGACTTCAGCTATTTAAGCACTGATGAACGTGACCTGCTGCTAAAAGCTCGCGTTGCGTACTACTACGACGATGGCCTGCTTTGAAAAGTACTCCACACGACTTCAGTAAGTCGGCGTTGAACTCGTAATCCTCTGGACGAAAGTGCAGCGAGCGCACTACGTGATTTTTCGGCTTTGCCAGCGTGCTGTGGCAGAGGTATAGCACTTAACCACTTCGAACGGAGAGGTTCACTTGTTGGCACACAGTGATAAGTAATGTTGGATTCGCCGCTGCAACTGCCCTTGACCAAGTTCTGCGGACCATTCGCACATCCCATGACATCACATGGACGTGGCATTCTCGCTGCTTGTTCCAAATGCAAGTTTCGCGAGCCATCAGGACCACCGCAGCACGACGCGATAGCGAAACAACTGGTACTCCAAAGCACGCGCGGCGCAAAGTCGAGTGAAAACGAAACCTTTCGATCACCCACACTACTCAAGGGTAACGTCAAAATGTAATTTTTTCTTAGAATCGAACAGAAGTAGACAAGTACCATTTTCTTCTGTCTTATAATCTAATGAAATTATCTTTTTAATATGAGTAGTTGAGTAATAGTGACATAAATTATGATGAGGAGTGTCTTCGTCATCGGGCTAGTACCGGAACGTCGCTGGGGAGTCTCAAATCGTGTCATGCATTTACGCTCTGTTCCTGATTATATTGATGCCATAGACGTTCTAGAGCATTGCTTTATCACTTTAACTTGACTTCATAGTAACCTTTGGTGTCCCTTTAAATTGTGCTCGAGCTTTTTTGTTAATCTCCAAGTTTCTGCTCCGTATGTTATCACCGTTAGAATGCAATCATTGTACACATTTTTCAACGACAGTGGTAAGCTTCCAGTCAGGGTTTGGTAATGTCTGCTTATGCACTCCAACCCATTTTTATTCTTTAAATTTCCTTCTCATGGTCAGGGACACCCATGAGTATAATCGACCTAGATAAACATACTCCTGCACAGACTCTAGAGGCAGACTGGCAGTCATGAATTCTTGCCCCCTTTCCAGGTTATTGAACATTATCTTTGCCTTCTGCATATTAATCTTCAATACTACTCTTACACTTTCCCAGTTAAGGACCTCAGTCATTTGCTGCAATTCACCCCCAGGTGTTTTGACAAATTTTGTTTTCTCTCCCTCCTCAGGGTGTCTACCAACCGGGAAACTGGGAATTCTCAGGGATTTTGAGTAGTCTGGAAAAACTCAGAGAAAACTTAGGGAATTTGTGCCTCTGAGTTTTCTCTGAGTTTTCTGAGCAACAACAAGCAACAGGCTGGAGGAGTTGCCAGTGTACAACCAACTTTCCGGATGCCCAATAATTTGGATGGCTTCGTGGCACCACCTCGTGCCCCATAGAGTCAATGTATCAGACCGTCTGAAATTTCAGACGCAAGAACCCTTTGCAGTCCGATTTTCCGGACTTTTTGCCGTGACCGTAGGCCTGAAACAGCATTAATGAAAGCTACCACCGCTGCCATTCTGATTACCTCGCCGCCTCGAACCGGTGCTCTCGCATGTGGATCCGTTGGCAGCCGTAGCCACCACTGCGGCAACGCTACACCTAGTTGCTTCGATGTTCGCTATTAAGCTTCTTGCCGTTCGCTGCTGAATTTGCTGCTGTCAGCAATGGCACCAACTCTGCCTTTGTGGTCTTTGCAATTGCCTTAGAAGCTTGGAAAGCATGTGCGTTGCATAATGGCGGTTCCTGACAGTCAGCTTTGCCTCTGTACAGAAATGTTACTTGGTGAAGCATATGCAAAAGTACTGCAGTGAAGCATAAGCGTGGGAAGGGGCTATGACACGGAACAGAGTGTCTTCCTTAATTATAAACGCTTGCACCTGGGACAGAGTGTCTTCCTTAATTATAAACGCTTGCACCTGGTATTTCCTGCCACAGTACGAGCACTGATATGCCTAATACATGTACCAACAGGCCTTCAGAGCGTTTTCGAATGTGCATGTAGCAGTTTGAGCCCTTAAGAGCATTAAATGACATACATTTATTTTTTCCAACTGGCCGATTTTTCGGACGTTTTTGCGGCCCCTAGAGAGTTCGAAAAAATCGGACCTGGACTGTGCAACTGACCAAGAAGCTGCTTCAAATGGTCCATGGAGCGAACGAGTGGCGGAAGAAGGACAAGAACAGAAAGAACCTACGCATTGAGGAATGAAATGGAAAGAAAGCACGCTGCCGCCGTTTTGAAGGAGCTTGAGTTCAAAAAGTGTTAGCTGATGCCGAGATGCAGGTGTCCCTCATCCAAACCAAAATAAACTCTTTAAAGCAGTGGAGCACTACACTGAGGCTTTGTGCACAAGCTGAGAGTATGTCAGGACAGTTGACATTGACTTACGAGCTGTTGAGAGAGAATCTCAATTGGGACAAAGTTCGGGCCTCATACCACTGAGTTTGCTGTCAGTTGATAGAAATAGCTCATATTCGAAAATATTTCTTCTGTATGCATCTCCTTTTTATTTGTATTTGAGAATGTCCGACTCGATTTGCAATTTTTTTCGAATATTTTATTTGCTGTGCATTTTAATAACCCCTGCCTTCTATTCTCTTTTTTAATAGCATAAGCACTACTCCTTAGTATTCAAATTGGATTAAGTCGTATTTAAAAAAAAAAAATTCATATGCTTACTAGAGAGTGACAGCATTGGGTGGTATTGTTTCAGCCCATCTTGACATAAAACTTAGTTCTGCGTCACTCAGGGAATTTTGCAAAGGCACTCGGGGAATTTGGAGCGAGCCTAGACCTCACTAAGCTATGGTGACTGCAGATTGCCCCTACCTAGCAAAGCAACGAACGGGGCTAGTTGGTGGACGTTCACGATTGTATTGCGCTTAGTGTTACACTGACGAACGTAAGGAAGAAGTGAGACGTATGCCGTTGTACGTTGACGCGGACGTATGTTCTGCCACACACGTCCGCGTCAACATACAGCCGCATACGTCTGCGTCTTGTTCCTTATATTCGTCAGTGTAACACTAAGTGCAATACAATTATGAACCCTACCTAGCACTTCTGAAATTTATGTAACAGAGTTCTAAGTACAGTGAACAAAATCTTAACATGCATTTTCGTCTACTCTAAATGCTTTATGACTGGTTTACGAAGTTGTAAGGACTATGGATTCTGGCACGCCGTGCACCGACTTGTTTGCTGCTGCAGTTTGGGCATGCTCAGCTGCTAGAGTTCTGAGAGAACACTGTGCCAGTCCTGAACTGATGATAATTTTTTTTTGTAGCTGTTGACTTTGTAATTATAACTACGAAGACTCGATTCAGGATTCCACAGATAATTACAGCACCTTTTCTGTGACCTGTTCATAGCGTGCACCAAGTGCAGTGGAGCTTCGGATATGGAAAACTAGACTATCCATATCACCGAAAGCAGAGGTGATAGTCATTCTATATCACAAACAACCTATGCGCGCGTGCCAGTCATCCTGGTGCTGTAGTTGAAGACCATACAATGACCACGTCACTGAAAACTGTCAAAGTTGACCCGTCCAATTGTGCACTTCTCTTGGAAATGCAGGGGAAACCTGTTCTCCTCTCTTGTCCCACCTAGTGCTGAATGAACTCTGCTTCTGGCAGCACGGTTGTACTGTGTGTGTATGCACTGGTGGTGTGATACTAGGACATTGTCACATCAGGTTTTGGTGATCTGAATAGTCTCTTTTTCGCGTCAGAAGTCGCACTGCAGTAGGCATGCAGTTTGGATCGTCTTCATTAATAAGTAATGTAATTAATTATTAGTTCCTCTCTCAATGAATTAAAGGTCTAAGCTATACAATAAAGAAATAAAAACAACAAAACCTTTGTCAGCAGTACTCTTTTAAGAAAGGAGGAGTTGCCCTAGGCTAATGGTGACCATGGGAGCACTTTCTTCTGGTGTCTTGATAAATGGACCCCATGGCACTACTCTTGGGGGGCGAGAGGTGGGGGGGGGGGGCTCAGGGCCAGAGCTCCAGCCTTCACAGCCTCCTTAATGCAGTGTTGGTCCATAATTTTTCCTTTATCAAGTGCTTGCCAAACTTGTTGCTGTGCTACTGTTTCCTCCAGTGCTTGCCTCAACAACGCAACAGCATTTTGATCTAGAACCATTGTTTGCAATAGGTGGCTTTGTGGACATGCATAACCTGCTGTAAGAATAGCTGTCATGAGTACCACTTTTTTATCTGCTGGGCAATATTGCCTGGGCTCCCAAAGCACCTAATATTTTATCCTTCTGCGACCACACTTTTGAGATGCCAGAAACATGATAGCAATGATTGGTGATGAAGTTACGATCATTGCTTGAGTGAGTTATCTAATGAACATTTGGGAATGTTTAGCCTAGTTGGACTATCTAAGCAGCAGTTTCTGTGAGGTCTTGTTGGCAGTCCGTGAGCGTACGTTGAGTTCGCCTTAAAATATCAACTCTACACGATTTGTGAACTGGGCTTGCAAAACGATATTAACTGTTGCTGAATTGGGATCAATTGGGGAGGTCTCGTGCAGTAGTGAAATAACTGTAGAAGTGCAGGTTGGTAATTTTATGACCTTATAGAGGTGGTTAACAGTTGTGCGCAGTAAAATTTCAGTTACGGGAATGAAGTTACTGGAATCTGGCGTTCCTGTGTTATTCCTGCCTGTGGCTTCTCCAAAAGTGAGAAACTTGTTTTTGGTTAAGTGGATGTGGTGAACTATCTTGGAGGGTGGAGGAGAGGTGTGCCATGAGAGAGTCTGCAAATCGCTACAACAGCTCAAGGAACCATGAAAACGTGCTCCTTTCATGCGCACAACATAGCTAGCTCACTGATACAGTGAAATATTGTTAACTTGTTACTCATTAATTTCGGAAATCGAATCATTCATGCTTACGCTCTGGCCCCGGCTAGCCATACATGCATTATTTTATGGCATGAAATTCCCTTCAATTCAAGCATAATTGGTCATGCAACATTTGACTTGGATGACCCTCACACCACCCCTGCACAATTGTACAACACAAACGAGTCATACATACATCCGTCATACATAGCGTACAGTTTAGATGTTCGGGAATAGGAAGCTACATTGAGGCTGACATGGCCGCAGAAGTTCACAACCAGAAATTCTTAGGTTGCATAGACACTGTGGGAGCAAGCAAATCCTGCCGAATGCATGCGATGCCAAGAGGGTGCATATCCATCACTGTGCTAAGGCTCTTTGCTGATAGGCTAAGTGCATGTGCAAGAACAAAATCATGCTACGACCATGCGCAATGCAACTCTTAAAGCCACACATTAGGATTGACAAACTGCTGTACAATTCAAGTGTGATGTAAAGAACATTCGAATCTTAATTACGTGCTGCACCAAATACACTCAAACTTCACTAGCTTGCTCCACACAGCTTGCTGTGGCGTGTATGGATTAACATGCAATGCACAATTCAGGTTTGCAAATTTGTAGTCATCACCCTTTTGAAGTGCAATTGGTGCAAAGGGGAGACAAATGCTGGCTAGGGCGGTAGGAAAGGTAGGCAGTGTGGTGAAATTGAGTTTTCCCAACCTGAGCAACAGAGCCAGTTGATGCAAGGACGCAGGGGTCGTTAGACGTCTAGGAGAGGCTGTCGTCCTGTAGTGAACGTAAAAAGGCTAATGAAGATGCTAAAAATTCTTTTGTCCCCAATGCAGGTCCACAGACGCATCCACACAGGCGAGAAACCCTATGCTTGCCTACTGTGCCCAGCCACCTTCAGAGACTGCAGCGCCAAGCGGAAACACCTTCTTTTGGCTCATAGCACCGCGAGGCCCCACACTTGCGAGCACTGCAGCAAGTCCTTTGCCCTGCCGGAGCAGCTCAAGCGCCACGCGCACACACACACCGGCGACACGCCCCACCTGTGCCACTTGTGCCCTGCACGGTTTACTAGGCGCTCGTCGCTTGTGGTTCACGTGAAAAATCACACAGGCGATCGCGCGCACCACTGCGAGCAGTGTGAAAAGCGCTTTGTGACTGCCGCGAGACTCGCGGAGCATGTCAAGTGCATGCACTCATCAAAGCCGGCGTACCCGTGCAAGCTGTGTCCCAGGAAATACAAGCACAGTGGTTCCCTCAACGCACATGTCCGAGCTGTACACCTTGCTGAGGGGAAGACGTGAACCTTGGAACTGTCTACGTATGCTGGAATCGTGCATGTGGTAATGTATACTGACATGTAAATAAAGAAATGCCTATTTTATGTAACTAAGAAATCCAAGTTCTGTTGAGTACTGTATTTATGGACATAATGCTTGCACTTCTTTTCGTGGAAAGGTGATGCAAAATTGAGTGGGGGGAATGGATAACTACATGGGGAAGAGAGGGAGAGAGATAGCAAAGAGAGGAAACGCAGGGAGGTCAACCAGACGAGCATCCGGTTTGCTACCCTACACTGGGGGAAGGGAAAGGGGGAACAGAAAGAGGAAAGCGGGATAAAGAAAACACTCTGTGCACGCAGCAAAGCGCCTGGAAATCAGTCAAGTCAAAGCAAGTGCTTCGTTGATACGTTAGGCTGCCGTCATTCTGCTGTCTGAAGCTAATCTTGGTGCTTGATAGCTGGTGATGCACGTTGAAGTCGCCAGTGAAGACCAAGGAGCCGGTGGGCATCAGCAGCACGTTGCAGTGCGTGGGAGTATATTCGTAAGCTAAACCCCAGCCGTTCTGACTTCATTTCAAATATAATGATGCGGATGAGCCATGATGCTTACCCAAGAGTTGCAAGTACTGAATTGAGAGCATCCAGCACTTGCATTGCACCTCGCGCTGACGGAGTGTGCAGGTTATTTAAGAGCATTCTAAAAGTATTCACCAGAGACCAGAGCATCATAGGTGGGGAAAATTTTGATAGAACATTAGAGGTGTTAAATATAAAAATGAAAAATGTAGCTATAAATCGGGGGTTCTCACGCCTGCCACTGTAACCTCTAGCAAAATATACTGCCAAACAGCAGAGCTACCTTTGTATAAGAGTGCAGGCTCTGTACCGTGTGTCCCAGCTAACATTAGCCAAGCTGTTCAATGAAAAATAAAGTTTAAGAAACGCGGTGCACGATGCGATCTTAAGACCTACCGTGTTCGGTCGTCGGGCCTCTAACAACCGAACACTGCAGGTTTTATAATTGTATCCCGCACTGCGTTTTTACAGAGAAGCTGTTTATGGCTAGGGTTCCGTGAAATTTTCATGTGGGCAAGCAAAAGCTATCATCATCAGCACTGGCTCGTACCACGTTAAGCAAGCAAAAAATGCAATGGGTCATCCCTCTTGTAATGCAGGGGTTATATATACTCTGTGTGCAAAAACCGTGGGCCGACCTGCGCCAATGGTGAAGCAGGCTTCAAGCACTCCGCCAACTTGCAAAAATAAGTTTGATATCTTCGATCCAAATAGAACCCATATCAGATATCAAGCTGATAAGAACAGATGGTACACTTTGACCCGCTTTGGCCACGTCTACGTTCGCAGCGCCCTCTCATTGTCGGCGTCCCAAGTGCTTGTGTCTCCTTCCGCTCTCCGTAGTGGCAGTCCGGTCAGAGTGTTGTGCGTGTCTAGTTTCCTCCGGCTCCTTGGGGTGGAGGTCTTTTGGTCAGGTAGATACCAATAAAGGTTTCTCAAATATTTGCTGCGCAACCCACGTCAGCCATGTCTACGTTCGCACTGCCTTCTCTTTTTCGGTGCTCCAAGCGCTTGCATATCTACTTTCCTTCCGCTCTGCCGTGGTGGCGGTCCCGTTGAAATGTCGCATGTTTCTGCTTTCCTCTGGCTCCTCGGGGCAGCGGTCCTGTTGTCCATGATAATGTGTATTTAAAGAAAACTCGGTGTTGTGTGCTACCCAGCTTCACAGTGTGGAATGGCTCACGATTTTTTTTAAATGTTTTTTCATTGCACAGCTTGGCTAACGTTAGCTGGGAAACACGGTATGTATACGCATGCAGGAGCTGTAAAAACCATTTATTTGCACACCCTAGCAGAACCTAACGTCATTGTGAGTAAATAAAGTGACTTTGTCTCGACTTCCTCACAGTTGGTGTCAACACAAACGTTGTAACGGACGAGTGTCAGTGTGACAACTTTCAACGAGCAATAATTATTCGATCAATCGCCAGGGGGCCGAGAGCATTGAGTAAGTGTGCTATTGATTCTACGGGTGACTGCCAGTCTTTATTTCACAAACATTTCAATGTAATGGCTACCTTGTTTTTCTGGAATGTGAAAACTAGCTACAACCTCAAAGCGACCAGCATTTTACTACAAGGAAACTCTTGCAGTTCCCTCAGAAACCATTGCAGTTGGAAAATTAGCGCTAGTCCAGAGACTGTTCTTAATCTGCAAAGCTTTCAGTTTTTCGTTTTTTTTTTTTTTTCTCCTGAAAACGAAGCTTAGCCAATCGACTTCACTGGCATTCAAACTCATTCCTGGGACGATGTGCATTCGAGTTGTGGGCTTGCTAACCACTGCATTACTGCACACCCTTGGATATGTTAATTTGTGCAGGGCTTCCCTCGCGTCACGCAGGCTCCGAGAGCGGTGGCATTTGTTCACGTATTTTGGAGGTCACAACAGGCAGTGCAATAGCGGGAGAGGATGATGGCATGCCAAGAAAAATGATTCATTTAGTTAAATATTATGAAATGGCTGCGTCCGGCTGTGAGAGCCCGCCGCTTTCGCAGCAAAGTTGAGGCCCATAGGAATTGCCGATTCTTTTTGTACAAGTCTGCAGGGCCAACAAGCGGTGAAAGCAGCACCTTGACTGGTCATAAGGAAAAAAAAAAATTTTCTCGCTGCAATCTTTGTCTGGATGAAAGCAAAACAATTCCCCTGTCTATCTAGACTTCTTCCAACGAAAACAGGGATCCCAAGATAATGCTGCGTAAGCTCCAGACAACATACACACTAGGTTACTAATACAGCACAAGTTATTGCCAGAACTACATCAATATGTTGTCTGTATTGATGGTTGTAGTACGGTTGCTAGTAGATTTTTGTGATTAGCGCCTTGGTTCAACAGCGGACAGCACAGAGTTGCTGCATATGTTGCCGGCTCCAGGCGACGGAGGCATATGCAGGAACTCTATAATGGCGAGGAACTCTAGGATGCCGCACTGAACAGCGCCATGAAAGGGGGAGTTCGTTCAGGGCATGTGGAACAGACAGCGCACCGGATAAATACAGTGTGCAAGGTGCGACTGGCGCGTTGTACCATGGTGGCACATTATTTTTCCTAGGTAGCGTTTCTGAGCTCGCACATCACAAGTTTCTCTCTGCACCGAACTTCTGCAGCGAAGATGCAAAGCCACTAACAGTGGAGATAGGCTTCTGATTTCACTACACCTTTTGTTTTCAGTGGTAAATGCAAGTACTTTACTTCTGTTGTTCCTTGGCCATGATTGGCCCTTGTGCCTAAAACCCCATATGCAACCATCATCATCACTTCTATTATTATAACTGGTCGCTGCAGATGTGTTATGTTATGTTGGTATGACAAGAGATCACTACCACAAAAATGAACACAAAAGGGTCAAGAAACGGATGTCTCGCTCAACAAGTGCCCTTAATGGCCTGGGGAGTAACTTGTGTGAACACCCTGAATTTTTCATTGGAATTGCATGCAGTATCTCATTCACATGTCTAGATCTCTCAAATACTTGAGCAGTATGCTGGCAGAAGGCTTTCTTGAAGAAAAATGGAACAGACGTGGACAAAGTACTTGACATTTTGCCCCCAACAAGGGGCTCTGTGAGGCCCTGTCGCCCGTTGTTGTGGTCGGTGGCTGTGGTCGAGGGTTGGTGGCCAGAGATTGGAACAAAGGCGCCATGGCAAAGGGCACGTGCACTCACATTGCGGGGCACGAGGACCTTTCATCCGCTCACGTGTTTCACAGCAAAGCTGTTAGCCCCTTGTTGGTTGAGATTTTTCGTGGGCTCGTGCTCACCCAATGACAGTACCGCCACCTAGCGGCCGCGGCCACTCAGTCTTCCAATGGCAGCTGGAAAAGGGCTTTGTGTCCGAGTTTCCGCATGACGGAATTATGTTTTCTCGTATACTCGAATTACAATTCGAAGCTATCACGTCTGCAGCTTGTGTGTAACTCGTACTTTACGAATTTTCTGACACAACTTACTTTGAAAAATTCAATTAGTTCAACAAGACACTTGTGCTTGTCGGAGGGCCTAGAAGAACGAGGACGTAGGCTGCATTTCTGTACACGTGCTTGCACGCATGACTTGTTTCGCTTGTGGTGGTGCTTGTCTAATGTCACTTGTGATTGCCTAATGTTGGCAACAGCTTTGCTGTACATCCACTTTCACAGGGTGAAACGGAGGCGGATTCGTTTTTACGTACCCACTTCATTGCGTTATTTTTCAGTGGATTTAAACTTGTGTATTAAAATATAAACTATGCTTTGACTATAACAGCTAAAACCTAATTTGTCATGACTAAATGTCTGGTGCTTCATGCTGTATTTATTATTTGCAGTCTAAATTGATTTATTTTAAAAAGCAATGTTCAATGCCGGAAAATGGCACGTCAACACCAAGTTTAGTTAAAGGCACTTGACATAGTAAACATAAATATAAGCTATACGTACAATTGGTCCTTTTTCTTCATTTGAGAGAAAGTGGTGTACAAAAATTCAGCCTTTTGCTGGTAGGCTGCTGCAACTGCCTCAGAAGGCATTTAGCTTGCTTTCCGATGGTTAAGGAATGTCAAAGGCATGAGCTCAGCAGATACCTTTAAACTGCGTCAAACTCCCTGGGACCCAGGGGCCCGTTCTAAGAATACTGGGATCTTATGCACCACTTTTTATGTAATTACCATGAACTATACTTTTCATTTCTTTCCTGAGAATTCTTTGTATTGCTTTCCCATTTTTATTTGTAACAGTTTTGCAAGCACATTATCATTGTAAACATTTTTAGCTCTCATGTATCAGTTTTCTGTTGTCATTTGTTCCAAAACAGCCCCCTTACTCTATGCTCCCCTTGGGGCCTGTAAGGTACTTTGAAATGAATAAATAAATAAATATATAGCTAGTCTGAAGAAAATCATTCTATTACATTAGTGAAATATTATGACATTTTTCTTTGTTAACTGTTGAGAAACAGCTGCATTTACAGGCTGTTGACTCTTGAATTTGTCCAGTATGATTACCAACTCTCGTAACTTGTTTAGTGCATGTATACATTAGCCAATAAAATGACAAGTGTAGGCTTGGAGCACTTTTATGATTTATTTGCATATAAGGAAATTAATCAGTCGAGAATTGTGGTGTATGTGTACGGGTTGCATGCTTACTACACACGTATAATCAGCAGTTCAGTGTACACATGACTTCACTGTAATCAATGAATGCCATAGAGTGCCTTCATGGGAAATTTGGTTATATTTTATGGTCTTCTGAATTATCTGCAGATTAACAACATGGACATTATCCACTGTTAAATATCCTTTTCTATGGGCAGCTTTTGGGGATGGGTAAAGTGATGCATTGCGTTAATTTTATTTGAAATTATGCATGTACCTTTTTGCGAATACTTTGTACAACACCAAAAGCAGGCTAATGGAACTATTCAATTCTTCACTCCATCAATCTTTTCCATCATATAGACAAATATGTTGGCATTCCAAGTCTCTGGTACATTATTAAAGTCTTCAGGCATTGCATATAGCCTATGAAGGTTTCCAAGCTTTTAGAGCTTTTTTTACGCTATTTCGTCAGACCTTGCAAAGCCCTTCTGATCTCGCCCCCAGCTGTAGCTGCATATGGAACCTCATGTACATGCAAAGGGCACACATGTTGTGACATAAAACATAGACTGTGTGTATGATACCATACAGGCCATCAGTCTGTCCTTTCTTGCAGCTTGTAAAAAGGATTTCTCTGCAGCCCTTAAAGGAGCCCTGAACCACCTCCCTGGCTTGGTGAAAAAAAGAAAAACAGTCAGTGGATAGCCTACGCTGCTGTGAAAGTTTCAGCCAAGTTTTGAGTCGTGCATGCTGCGTGGATCTCACAAGTGTAGCGTAAAGTTGCCTTTCTCTCAGATGCTCTCTTTTCAACAAAAGCCTGCTCCTGATTCTTTTCTGGATGCTTTATTTCATAATGTAGCAGATTTCCACATACGACTGCTTCTGGCCAATAGCTGACATCAATCAAGACGGGTGTTTGGATCGGTGCACTTATTCTTAAGTTCTCTTACTGTTCATATTTATTGATGCAGTTTAATACACAGGCTGAAGTAAGTGAAAATTTGCTTTTGAATTTCGGTAATAATTGCATAATTTCTGAAGAAGCCGACTATCGTCCGCTCACGCAGGGCTGTGGCCGCCCGCATAAGCATTAAACTTTGGCCACCCTGCTTATCGGCATCGTAGCTATCGGGTCTCACTAATTTCGACTAGTTTCGAACACTCACCTAGCCTGTAACCACGCAAAACTAAAGGTCAGACCACACGCCCACTTGCCAGCGCGCGCGCACTATAGGCCGCTCCTGGTCAGACGCCTCAATCGACAGACCGCTTCGTATTGAGCTATTGATAGTGCTTCAAAATGCACAAGTTTGATGTGGCTACTATTTGCCGGTCAAGCTGGTGCAGGACAAAGCCAGTCCACACCACGTAGCACGGCCAGACTGGAGCATATGAGCATGAGTGGGCACTAAAGCAGACTAAAGCCTGTTGTGCACAACGCAAACGCTGCGCGTACATACTGTACCTGTGGTCTGCTACGCAGCGTAGATACCGCGGCTGCCACGGAGTGCCGCGACGAGTCTGCTGGCTCAGCCAATGCCTCCTTTGGTTCAGCACACTACGGCTCGCTGAGGACAACTGCGTTTAGTGCGTAGGCGCCAAAATTGGAAATATAGTGGTGCGTATGTAAACACCCAAAATAAAATTTGAACTGCACGCCACAGTGGCGTTCAGTAGGTTGAGCCTTGTGGGCATGCACCGCCCCGCCGTAGCTTTCGCAGTACAAGAGATTGTAGAAGGAGCAGGAGCGCCACGAAGGGGGTCATAGCTAGGTGGCCTTTGATTGCCAGTGACTCCGCTTCTGCTGAACGCATTGAATTACTTTTTTGCGGGGAAGTGTTACTGAAATAGTCTAACTTAACTTCAAATGCATTTCTCGGCTTACATCAAAAGTGGTCAAGGGCCTCTTTGACAAATGTGTCAATAATATCGCCGATGACGTATTGCACACAAATTACCTTTGTCTTTATGCAAGTACATTTTATTCCTGCCCATATACACATCTTACTTGCTTATATATCGTTTCCCCAATCCTTCTAATGTTGTTATTTCTATTTTACATTGTTACTTTTTCTCTCTTGTACACGGACACTTTATACAAATATCTCTACTGCCATATTGGCTTCTCAGCTGCCACTCTTGCGCAAATGGGTCCAATTACAATCCATAAATTCGATTCCTATCGGGCTCGATCAACCGCGACCGAGAGTGCACCGTGGATTCATGCTCTGTTGTCGCTCGGTAACAGGGGTGTTACTCGTTTCCCGAGTCGACCGCAGCAAACAAGGAGGGCAAGACCAAGCGCTGTCCCAGGCTGCTACAGCCGGACAGCATGCCTAGAATACTCAACCTGTACTAGCCTGAGTTGTACGGAATGCACGCAAACGCGGATGTACCAACGGTGATTACGTCACCACTTATACCACAGCACGCTACAGCATCGAATGAGAAAACCTGAAACCACGGAGCTACAAGGAAACGCAGTTACAAATCAGATGCGAACGTAGAACCACCCGCGTTCTTTAATCGGACTTTGGACTACTAAAGGCTGTTTCACATGCTGCGATAGGAGCGACAAAAATCGGTGCAGTCGCAGGCATCGCAATGCGATTTTTGACGTATATATAGTAGCAACAGGTCCGAAAACGAAATAAGTTTCTTTGATCATTATCATCATCATCAAAGCTCGCACATATGCTTGCAGGATCTAAAAAAAAAAATGACATGGCGGCCTCCTGTTATCTATTTGGGCTGCAGTATCAGTTATCACGTTTGTTTTGCGTGGTTTTTATAACATGAGGTAACGGCAAACGAGGTCGTTCTCCTTACGCTTAAAGACTTGTCCTAGTCGTCCCTCAGAGCCCGATTGCACTATGGGCCACCGTTGGAGTTCGAGGTGAGCTTCATTTCGATCATGATTGCGATGCTACGAAGGAGCTTCTGACAGCTTGCGCGGAGAATTGCGAAGCAGCGATTGTTCGCGACACTCTTTACCTTGTTCTTAAATAGTGTTTAGCTGTAAGTGCAGCCGAGCGCGCTGTACGCAAAAGAGCTTCCACGCTTGTAATCGCACTACACTAAACGGTTCCATCATTTGTTCAGTCGCAAGAAACCTGTGATCTACGCCAGGGACCAGAAAGAGTTCTGGTCGATCCGTTGGAAAACCGGAGACACTCCGTGGCAGACGCAAGGCATACATCGGTGAGTAGGCAAGCAGGCTATGAGGCTGTGTTACAGACTGGTCAAATTTTTTTCCATTTTTCCTCTTCAAGCGCGACTGTCAGAACACGGTGCTTCAGATCAGATTGTGCGCTCTATACCCCTCAGTGCCTTTTGCTTGCTGGCTGGTGGCTTTTTGTTTGCTTTTCTAACACTGTGAACAGCTGCTGGCCGCTCGCGTGCTGCCACTGTTATTTGTTATTGATGCGGCAAGTACTGCCAGTATGCTTCACCGCAACACGCGTCTGTACTGCGGTGAAGCTTACTGAAGCACATCAGTCATTATTTATTTACTTATTTATTTAAGTACCTCAGATACCCCTATTCTTGTGGTTTTACATGAGGAATAGATAAAGGGGAAAATGAGATGTACTCTCGGATAGTCACTTTCAGTGTGCGCTGATTGGCTGGTTGAGCAAAACTGAATGAGCTGATTGGCTGGCTGAGCGAAACCGCTCAAATCATACAGTGCACCGTGTACTTAGTCACACGAAAGCGACACTCTTGTCAAAAGTGATCGTCCGAGAATATATCCCCTGATGTTCACTAGTATAGACAGGTGGAGGATGAATGACTTTTTAAGGACTTATGCGAAGCGATAGTCAGTGGGCGAAAGTGATGACGGAGTGGTTAGTTGACGATTGTTATAATTTGTGGAAAATGGAAAGTCTCGAGATCTTGTGGTGGCATTTAAGACAATCAAGGTTGACCCGAGCGTTTAGTGTTGTGGTGGTTGTAGGATAAGAGTAATCGGAATAAATGAACCTCATGGTGCTTGAAAGGTTAATCTGGTAGGGGTCCCAAATTGTGCAGGCGTACTCGAGCTTTGGCTCTTCTAGCATTTGGCAGGCAAGCAGTTTTACAGAGAACGGGGTGTGATGCAAGTGTATGTGATGCTTATTACGAGATAAGCAGGCGTCGAGATATTAAGGAAGAAAAGTGGGAGCCATATAAATGCTACACCATGGTGTGGAATACACGAACCAATGGTGGTAGGAAACTAGTGCAGTTTTCTTTGTGTTAAGGGCCATCAACCACGTGTGGCACCATCTTACTATGTGATGCAGATCACTTAATAATTTATGAGAGTCATGATTGTTATATTGATGCTGTGGTATTTAAATAACGCAGTCTCTGGTGAACAAACCAATGTTAGAGAATATGTTATTGGGCAGATTGTTTACATGCAAATTAGGAAAAGTAAGCGACCGAGTATCATGTACTGGGTCATGTCTGAGGCAACTGGTGTGTTATGGGATGCTCGATTGTTAGCCTACACAAACTATTGTCAATTAGCAAGGCAGTCATGCACCCAATTTAGCTCAAGAAGGTTAACGTTCAAATGTGTAAGCTTTAGTAGAAGGCGTCATTAAGCAACTTTGTCAAAAGCTTTTTCAAAACCTAAAAAGAGTGCATCTACGAGTACAGTGATATCAAGGCTGAATCTGATATTGTTAACAAATGAGACTAAGTTGGTTAGAACATGAGCGGTATTTAAGGAATCTATGTTGGACGAGCGGAGAAAGATATACAGATATTCATAATTTTATTATGTTTGAATACATTATGTGTTCAATTAGTTTTGAAGGAGCACTCGTGTTTTTTAAGCGGTTTTCTCGTGATGACTGCGGGCCATTTTTGTGCACAGGAATGATTTTGCCAAGCTTTGAATTGTGGAGTATGATGGCGGTAAATGGTGGTTGAGAGGGAGTATTGCAAAATGTGTGATAAAAGTACACTGGAAATTTATTTGTGGCTTTTTAGTATTTTTACATTTATGCTGTTGATTCTGGCCGACAATGTTAGTTTAAGGCACTCAATTATTTTTATTACGGCATTAGCTTCAAATGTGTTACCAGGCATCACTTGGTGATCAGAGTGGGGATAATTGAGAAGGTTGCCTATCGGCTCTTCAGTAAACACAGAAAAGAGAGTCGAAACTAGAGTTTCAGCACCATCTTCATGCTGTACAGGGAAGTTGAGATCATCACATAGTGATATCGGTGGGCAAGATTTAGGGTTCACAACTTGTCAGAACTGTTTAGCATTGTTATAAACGAGAAGAAAGGGAGTTAACCAAAGGGCCCAATTTTTGATTAGTCATATCATAAGAAGCCAACAAACACTGACACCAAGGACAGCATAGGGGAAATTACTTGTGCTTAATAAATGAAATAAAGAAAGTATAAATTAATGGAAGTGAAAGTGGATGAAAAAACAACTTGCCGCAGGTGGGGAACGATCCTACAACCTTCGCATATCGCGTGCGATGCTCTACCAATTGAGCTACCGCGGCACCGTTTCCCCATCCACTTTCTTGGGTATTTATGTATCCTAGTAGAACCCTGGGAGTGTTTGCCAGCGCCATCACTCCCAGACCTTGGCGACGGATGTAGAACATCCTTTCTGCCGCAGGTGTCACAAGAACGTGATCTTTTTTTGGGTGAAGGCAACCAGTCAATAAACCCACACATGCTACCTGAAGGCAGCAATGTTGCCGGATTCGAGACCCTCGTTATGTAATAAACGAGAAGAAAGGGGGTGAACCGAGGGGCCCGATTTTTATTAGTCATATCATGAGAAGCCAACAAACACTGACATCAAGGTTGTGGGATCGTTCCACACCTGCGGCAAGTTGTTCTTTATCCACTTTCATTTCCATTAATTTATCGTTTCTTTATTTCATTTATTAAACACAGGTAATTTCTCTTATGTTGTCCTTGGTGTTAGTGTTTGTTGGCTTCTTAGCATTATTATGTAGCAAAGCGGGTAGGGTGGATGAAAAGAAGGAATGCTTAGTTTTGGCGGCAAGAGATTCAGGTTTCTTTTCAATGTTGCTGTACCTACTCCATGCAGAAGGGGCATGGTGTTCCGGAATGCGTATAAGGCTCTTGCCGAAAGCTTTCTTGTTTCTCTGTAGCGGGAGAGCCTTTTCGCTCATATGAGCTACCATGTGACACTGAGTGCAACATGCATGAGTGCAAAATGTAGATGTCTCTTGTGGCGCGTTGCGGCACGAGTTGCAGGGGAGGTGCAATGGTGTGCCGTGGTGAAGGTGACTTGAGTCGTGTACTGTGATGGAAGGATCAAGCACGTTGCAGTGTCCCTTAGTTGTGCACAGGAACCTTTTCCACATAGTAAAGTCTTGCTCTTTCACTGATGCACTTTTCTGACCACCCCACTCTGCAATCCTTGCAGGCTTCTGGACCAACACCAAGAGCTGGTCCTGGCTGGAAAGCAAAATGCCCGCGTGTTCATTCCACTGTGTGGAAAGGCCCCTGAACTGTTATGGTGAGCTCCTTTTTTAGTGTACTCTGTTCCTTGACTGCCGAAGTATGAATAGCTTGGATGCTCCGTTTGCACAGCGTGTGATTTTTTTTCTCCTTCTTTTTCACACCACAGTGGTGGCACTGCTTAATGGTTGCATTGTCTTGATTGGTTCACCATTGTCGTCGTCACGAGCCTATGTTGTGTCCACTGCACGACAAAGGCCTATCCAAGTGATCTTCAATTACCTCTGCCTTGTGCTAGCTGACCCATCTTAGACCTGCAAGATTCCTAATTTCATCACCCCACCCAATTTCCTGCCGTCCTCGACCACACTTTCCTTCTTTTGCTACCCATTTTATAACTAATTGACCGCCGTTTATCTGCCCTGTGCATGGCCTACCCAGCTCCGTTTCTTCTTAATGTCAACTGGAGTATTGGCTATCCCCGTTTGCTCACTAAACCGTACCACTGCCTTCCTCTCTCTTAACATTACACCTATTATTTGTCGTTCCATTGCTAGTTATGCAGTTGACCGTAATGCTGGTTAACACAGCAGACAAGAGGGGTTCATTGCGTGGGAACAAGGCACATGCTGGTGTGAATATCATCCACGATTATCCCTGAAGTGCGGTTCCAGGGAACCTCAGGGGTCTTCAAGAGAGTTTCAAAGGATTCAGCAGAAACTGTAATTTTTTAACTCTAATGCAGTGACTGAAGATCATTTCAGTAGGAATGACTAAGTAGCCAACCACTAGAAAGGCCAATATTTTTGCAGCTAGCAAGCTTAAAATGTAGCCACCTTGGCACAAAATATCATTACATTGTCTGGGAGTATTCTGATAGCACTGGAGTTCTCTCTGTGTTTTTTAGGAGTACGGAGAGGTTCTTAAACTCGCATTGGGCTGTTCTCAATAATTGAATTAGAATAAAAGAGTGACTCAAATTTGGCGACATTTATTTTCGTATCCCCCCCTCCCCCCTCAAGAACATTTCTGGGAAGAGAACCTTTATAGATAAAGGTTAATGGTGCCTGGTGACTGCATTACTATTGTGCCTACCTATAATGAATTCAAGCATCACCTCATATGACCACACTGAATGGTCAGAGTTTATAGAGCACTGAAGTACAGTCAGGCTGATCATCACAACACCTTTTAAGTGGTCGGTGTGCACCATTATTGGACTGCTAAAATTCTGAGCCAGCAGGCTCGAAAAATGGCCACTTTGGCACAATATAGCCAAACTTGATAACCCTGCTTGTGACCCCATGTAGCTTAATACCCATTTAGGTAATTGAGTCCGGATTCACTGTTGCGCCCATCTCGTGGCTCTCTTCCTGTAGGTTCTATGGTCGTGCTCACAATGTTATCGGCGTGGAGTACATAGAGCGGTCAGCCAGCGAATTCTTCACGGACAACGGCCTTCCCTGCGAGGAAACGACCTGCCATGTGCTGAAGTGTAAAGTCTTCCGTGTAAGTAAGCCTTGTCCTGCTACTGATCAACAGTAGTCAAAGAAGGTGCATCATGGAACATTTTACGAATACGAATACAATTTATTTCATGTTTGTTCGAAACATGGGGAGATGGAAGAAAAAGCTGTTGAACAGCAGCTTGACAAGCTCCCACCCCCCTTGTTTACATAGGCAACAGCAGCTCATACAATATACATATGCAGATCAGCATACACGCACACACACACACACACACACACACACACACACACACACACACACACACGTTTTGATGGATATTTTTTACATCACTAAAAAATGGTGAAAGACAATTTCCGTAAAATATATACAAGTACGAAACGTAGTGTAAGTATGCATGATTGAAAATACTTCGAAGATTTGAAAGAACAGCAGTTATAAAATCAAACAGAAGAATTAACAGGTACACAGAGCATACAGATCAAACCTGAGAAGAACTTTCCATAAAAGGTAGTGCATAGGTAGTACATTTGTAGCATTTTAGAAAGAAAAAAGAAGGAATTACTTTTTCTCAACGCTATTTCTAAACAACTAAAGGAATAAATCTCTGAATTCTGTTTTCAAAATGCTCATCATATCAATTTCTTTGCGAAAAGAATAATTTATACACTTCGTACTGTGTGTCGTAACATTTGTTCACCGTAATTAGTGTGGTTACGGTGGACTTCCCAGTGCTCAGGATGTCTAGTTGTATAATAACGGGTGTTCGTTTGCAAGTTTGCCAGATTAATTATGATATTAATGCCTTGTTTCTTTTCATCTCTTAACTCTTTACAAAGGTGATAGTTATACAAATTCTCTATGTTAATTAGTCTAAACTTTCTAAGCAAGCTGTCTGCTGAGTAGTCTGGTGATTTTGACTTGTCTATGTCAAAGTCTTGACGTAAACAAGTCCACTTGTCGAAACGGTGGCTCCGGTGATGCCACTTGTTTAAGCACCATTGATCCACTTTAAGTCTCCCTGTGGTTCTCTTGTCTTGCTTGTGCTGCTACGAAGCTTCAGAGAGGGGCAGCTCGGAAAGGAGGGCAGATGTGATCTGAGTGAATGAATGGTAGGATGACAGATGAGGATGAAGAAAAGAGACACCAGAAGTGCTCCCTCACAGCTAAAGCTCTCTCGCGCGTTGTGCTGTCTTGTTTATTTGTACACGTCTGTTGTGCTAGCCAAAATTCATTGTAGGTCCATACCAACTCATCCAAATGGTCAGCTTGACCAAAATGTTACCTTTGACTTGTGGAAAGAACTTGGCACCTTGAAGGATGAGAAAGCAGGGCTAGCAAAGTAGAGGAAGCCAACTGTGGCTTTTTGTATATGATGTTGCTTTTAAGTGTTCCAAGCTAAAGTAACATGCCATAGCCTGGTAAGGGAAGGATTTGTCATTGGCAGTTAATTTTTTTGAAACTGTGAAGGATGTGGGGTCTCATACGGGCTCTTGGGACAAAAGAATGACAACACAGTAGTGCAGACAACCACAAAGGCATTTATTGCACCCGTCATGCACCAATGCCAGCTAGCTGAATTACTGCCGATAGAACGTGCCGATGGGTGCTGATGAATCGAGGAGGTCTGACTCACCATGACAGGATATCGAGCAAATATGTTCACTCTCATGCTGGAAACTAACGCCTAACCCTTCTCGTGTACAGCAAACATGCAAACGGTGGCGTGTTTGCATGATCACGTTCGCCCATCCTCGGTGTCCTGCTCCAAAGCCTTTGTCAGGATGGTCCTGCGAAGTGTGCCAGCGAGTTCCTAAAATGTCCGTGTACATAGCCAACTCCAAGCCAAAGAGGAAGAGGCTACTCCGTCTTGTGTCCAATTAGCCTCACCGTTAAGTTGTGTTATGAGCTCAACCATTGCACATACTATTCCGCAACAACACTGACCGGCGACAGCGCTTAGCTACGCAGACAAGCCGGATTACAGGAGATGTGAGAGCCATGCAGGGAAAACATAAGGGGCTGCATGAGATTCGAGGGTCCCCACATCCTCCCCACCTTAAATTGCTACATATTCTGTCAAAATCATGCTACATGGTCTAACATCAACGGGAGTTTTTGCAAGCAAGAGATAGTACATGCAGTGGTGGCTGCACTGAGGAACTGTCTACGCACTTTTGTCAATAACCAGCAAGCCGAATATATCTCTGGGATGCACTGCTGGTGTCTGTTGGTCACAGCAGCTACTCTGCAGACAGATTGCATCCTGCTGGCTAGAGCCGCATTAGCTGTTGGTGACTGCTGGTGGCTCTTGTACCAGCCACCGAGGCTTGCGAGCTGGACACAGGTGGCTGCTGATGTCACTGCACCGAACCAGCCACAGGCATCTCCATTGCCTGGGGTGGCTTGATTGTGGTGCTGGGTGGCAGTGCAGATAATGTGTAGGTGACAGCAGACCAGCGGTGACTCCACTAATGCTGCATGTACTCAGCGCACTCAACAAACATAGAATAGTGCAAGGGAGAGGAATTTACCATGCGCATTGCCCGTGGGGGGTACGATGTTTAATTTGGCCAGAAAAATATCGTGTGGCTACTCAGATGCTAAATTCATGTGAACCAAGCTTGCTTTCTTGATTCGAATGAGTAATTCCGATTCATGCAAAGCTAACTGGAATGAGGGAAGCACATTGCGGCACCTCAAAGCCACGGTTAACCAGTTTGTGTCCCTGCCTACACAACAGACAGCTGTGAAAAGCCTTAGGCCTAACGAGTCGCTACTCTGACAACAACCGGCACCCAAGAACAGCGCCCAAAGTGGGTGAAAAGCAGGCAACTGCAAGGAAACAGAAGCTCCGTGACGTGGTTTTACCCCCTTCGGTGCATTCGGCATCCGAGTGGATGGTGCCCACTGTCCCGGATGGTGTCGGAGCTCCCAGTGCCAAGCAGCAATGTCAGACAACCCCTAATGGGCCATTAGAGCCCCTAAAGGCTATATGTGCACACATATAACCTTTGGCCATATGTGCCATTGGCCAGCTTCCGGAGCAATGGCTCCCAGAGTCAAAGAGATAGAAGAAGCTATTTATATAACAAACTCGGACTACCTATGAGGCTTCCATATTGTCACGTGGTGGTGACGTAGAAGAACACAGTAGCAATACTGTGAACGAGAAAACTAACTTTTATTGGGCGAACTTGTGCCCACAAAACAGGCTACACTTATAGCACAACGAAAGCGGCGAACACAGTCGGCGATCGTCGGAAATCTGATCAGCGGGTCAAGCGCGTCGGCTTTTATACAGGATCGTCGAATGTTCCAGACTAATCGTTGGGACCCGCGTGCCTTCCACAAAGTTCTACACCATTCGAGTCAGGCGAATAAATCAGATAACAGAAGGTTCGTCGACAACAGACTGTGGATAGAAGCATCGATAACTTTCCAGAAACTTCGGATACATGCAAGCGCGTCCCGCGCTGTGCGATAAGATTTGTTAGGCGGCGAAACGTGGTCGCCCGATAAATATAAGTACACGTGTCAATACCCCCCTCTTAAAAAGCATCGTCCCGATGCTACAAATATAAGAGAGCGACACACAAAAGGACACTTATTAAACATAAGTAACAAAACAACGAAAAGAAATCAAGTCTAAAAGTCAGTTACGCGAAGTCCCAAAGTTCGTCAACGCTGGTGGTACGGCTTGAGTCACACAACGTGGACAATTTCAGGTCGTGAGCGACGCCGCTGTGACAGCGAAATGCCGTCTGGCACGACCTCATAGTCCAGTACGCCAATACGTCGGATGATCTTGTACGGTCCGAAATAGCGACGCAAGAGCTTCTCGCTCAGTCCTCGTCGGCGTATAGGGGTCCAAACCCAAACACGGTCACCGGGCTGGTACTCGATAAAGCGTCGTCGGAGGTTGTAGCGTCGGCTGTCGGTCCTCTGCTGGCTCTTGATCCGGAGGCGGGCGAGCTGTCGGGCTTCTTCGGCGCGCTGGAGATAGCTAGCGACGTCAACATTCTCTTCGTCAATGACGTGGGGCAGCATGGCGTCGAGCGTCGTCGTCGGGTTCCTGCCGTAAACCAGCTTAAACGGCGTGATCTGTGTTGTTTCTTGCACCGCCGTGTTGTAAGCGAAGGTTACATACGGCAGGACCGCGTCCCACGTCTTGTGCTCAACGTCGACGTACATCGCTAGCATGTCGGCGAGGGTCTTATTCAGGCGCTCCGTGAGACCATTAGTTTGCGGATGGTAGGCAGTTGTCCTCCTGTGGCTTGTCTGGCTATATTGCAGAATGGCTTGGGTGAGCTCTGCTGTAAAAGCCGTTCCTCTGTCGGTGATGAGGACTTCTGGGGCGCCATGTCGCAGCAGGATGTTCTCGACGAAAAATTTCGCCACCTCGGTTGCGCTGCCTTTCGGTAGAGCTTTTGTTTCAGCGAATCGGGTGAGATAGTCCGTCGCCACGACGATCCACTTATTCCCGGATGTTGACGTCGGAAACGGCCCCAACAAATCCATCCCAATCTGCTCGAATGGTCGACGAGGAGGTTCAATCGGCTGTAGTAACCCTGCTGGCCTTGTCGGTGGTGTCTTGCGTCGTTGACAGTCTCGGCATGTCTTGACGTAACGGGCGACGTCGGCGGTAAGACGCGGCCAGTAATACCTTTCATGTATCCTCGACAGCGCCCGGGAGAATCCGAGGTGCCCAGCAGTGGGATCGTCGTGTAAGGCGTGCAGTACTTCTGGACGCAGCGCCGACGGAACAACAAGAAGGTAGTTGGCGCGGACTGGTGAAAAGTTTTTCTTCACGAGTAGGTTGTTTTGAAGCGTGAACGAAGATAATCCACGCTTAAATGCCCTGGGGACAACGTCGGTGTGCCCTTCCAAATACTCGACAAGGGCTTTTAGCTCCGGGTCCCCTCGTTGTTGATCAGCGAAGTCTTCCGCGCTTATTATTCCAAGGAAGGCATCGTCGTCCTCGTTATCTTGCGGCGGCGGGTCAATGGGGGCGCGTGATAGGCAATCGGCATCTGAGTGTTTTCGACCGGACTTGTATGTTACAGTGATGTCGTATTCTTGTAGTCTGAGGCTCCATCGTGCCAGCCGTCCTGAAGGGTCCTTTAAGTTAGCTAGCCAACACAACGCGTGATGGTCGCTGACCACTCTGAATGGCCTGCCATATAGGTAGGGGCGAAATTTCGCTGTAGCCCAAACGATGGCGAGGCATTCCTTTTCCGTTGTGGAATAATTGCCTTCCGCTTTTGACAACGACCGGCTAGCGTAAGCTATCACGTGTTCATGTCCATCTTTTCTCTGGACTAGGACGGCACCGAGGCCTAGGCTACTGGCGTCAGTGTGGATTTCGGTATCGGCGAGCTCGTCGAAGTGCGCAAGTACGGGCGGCGACTGCATGCGTCGTTTGAGTTCTTCAAATGCGTCAGCCTGCGGCGTTTCCCACTTGAACTCGATGTCACATTTAGTTAGCTGTGTCAGCGGCTCAGCGATGCGTGAAAAGTCCTTGACAAATCGCCTGTAGTAGGCACACATGCCAAGAAATCTACGCACTGCCTTCTTGTCGGTGGGCTGCGGGAACTTTGCGATGGCAGCTGTCTTCTGCGGGTCGGGGCGGACTCCAGACTTGCTGATGACGTGGCCTAGGAACAGAAGCTCATCGTAGGCGAAGCGGCACTTTTCTGGCTTCAGAGTGAGCCCTGATGACTTGATGGCCTCGAGTACTGTTGCGAGCCGCCTAAGGTGTTCGTCGAAATTTTCGGCGAAGACAACGACGTCATCCAAGTAAACGAGACAGGTCTGCCACTTCAATCCTGCTAAAACCGTGTCCATCACGCGCTGGAACGTTGCAGGCGCCGAGCACAGTCCAAATGGCATAACCTTGAACTCGTAGAGGCCGTCTGGGGTGATGAAGGCGGTCTTTTCGCGATCTCTTTCGTCGACTTCAATTTGCCAATAGCCAGACTTGAGGTCCATCGACGAGAAGTATTTAGCGTTGCAGAGCCGATCTAATGCGTCGTCTATCCGTGGGAGGGGGTATACATCCTTCTTCGTGATCTTGTTCAGTCGACGATAATCGACACAGAAACGTAGGGTTCCGTCCTTTTTCTTTACCAGGACAACAGGGGATGCCCACGGGCTTTTCGACGGCTGGATGATGTCGTCGCGCAGCATTTCGTCGACTTGTTCTCTTATAGCTTCACGTTCCCGCGTCGAAACTCGGTAAGGGCTCTGGCGTAGTGGTCGAGCGCATTCTTCGGTTATTATGCGATGCTTTGCGACTGGTGTTTGTCGAATCCTCGATGACGTCGAAAAGCAGCCTTTGTATCGTCGAAGCAGACTTCTGAGCTGTTGCTGCTTAATCACGGGGAGACTTGGACTTATGTCGAAGTCTGGCTCGGGAACTACGGTTGTCAGGGTAGATGCGATAGAATCCGCGAGGACAAAGGCATCGCTGGTTTCCACAATTTCCTCGATGTATGCGATCGTCGTGCCCTTGTTGATGTGCTTGAACTCCTTGCTGAAGTTTGTCAGCAACACTTTCGTGTTTCCTCCGTGCAGTCGAGCGATCCCTCTTGCGACGCAAATTTCACGGTCGAGCAGTAGACGTTGGTCGCCTTCGATGACGCCTTCTACGTCAGCGGGTGTTTCGGTGCCGACCAAAATAACAATGCTGGAGCGAGGCGGGATGCTCACTTGATCTTCAAGCACACTCAAGGCGTGGTGACTACGAGGGCTCTCCGGCGGTATTGCATGATCTTCCGACAGCGTTATTGACTTCGACTTCAGGTCGATGACTGCGCCGTGTTGGTTGAGGAAGTCCATGCCGAGAATGACGTCTCGTGAACACTGTTGGAGGATAACGAAGGTGACAGGGTAAGTCCGGTCGTGAATGGTAATTCTTGCCGTGCACATTCCTGTCGGCGTAATCAGGTGTCCTCCAGCGGTCCGAATTTGAGGGCCTTCCCATGCAGTCTTAACCTTCTTCAACTGGACGGCGATGTGTCCACTCATTACGGAGTAATCGGCCCCTGTGTCGACTAAGGCAGTGACTGCGTGGCCGTCGAGAAGCACGTCGAGGTCGGTGGTTCTTTGTCTGGCGTTGCAGTTGGGTCTTGGCGTCGGATCACGGCTGCGTCGTGTTGATCTGAAGCTGGAACGTCGCGTCGTCAAGTCGTCTTTCGTCGGTGTAGTCTTGGCTTCCCGACTTCTTCGGGACGGCGGCGTGTCGTCATGAAGTCGTCGAGATGGTTTCTTCGTCGTCTTCGTCGGCGGCGGAGGATCTTCGTCAGTTCGACGAACAGCAACCGCACCTCCATCGGTTGCTGCTTTTAGTTTTCCGGATATGGGCTGACGGACCGGCCCCGGGCTGGGCCAGTGTATGGTCGGCGCTGCGGCGACAGGTAGCGGCCTGGTGACGGCGAATGGGAAGCTCGTCGAGGGCTCCACTGAGTGGCGGCGAGGTAGTCGGCGATATCGCGAGGTCGTTCGCCAATCTGTGGCCGCGGCGCGTTAACGGCGAAGCCTCGCAGTCCCATCTCCCGGTATGGGCATCGGCGGTAGATGTGCCCCGCTTCTCCGCAGTGGTAGCAGAGCGGGCGGTGGTCAGGAGCGCGCCAAATGTCCGTCTTCCTCGCGTAGGTCCGCTGGGCGACGGGTGGTCGTGCTGGCGCTGGCGGCGGCGGACGACGGAACTGCGGCGTGACAGGGCCCTGGCGCGGTCGCGGAGGGGGACCTTGACGGCGTGCGACGGCGGCGTAGGTCATCGCTTGCGGCTCAGGCTGGGGCGATACAGCGGCTACTCCAAGTTGTTGTTGGAGCTCTTCACGCACGGCGTCGGCAATCGAAGCCACTTGAGGCTGTGATGGTGGGAACAGCTTTTGTAGCTCCTCACGCACGACCGCTCGGATAGCCTCGCGCAGGTCGTCGGTGGCCAGTGATTGAACTCCGGCGTAGTTCGTCGAGTTTGTGCGGCGGTCGAATTGCCGGTTTCGGATCTCGAGTGTCTTCTCGATGCTGGTGGCCTCGCGAAGAAACTCGTCCACGGTCTTCGGTGGGCTTCGTACCATTCCGGCAAAAAGTTCCTCCTTCACACCACGCATCAGCAGGCGGACTTTCTTCTCCTCGGGCATTTCAGGGTCGGCGTGGCGGAAGAGACGGCTCATTTCTTCCGTGTAGATCGCGGTCGTCTCATTAGGTAGCTGCACCCGGGTTTCTAATAGCGCTTGGGCTCGTTCTCGGTGTACGACGCTTGTGAACGTCTGCAGGAAGCCGCTTCGGAAAAGTTCCCAGGTCGTTAAGGTGGCTTCTCGGTTCTCGAACCACGTCCTGGCCGCGTCTTCCAAAGCGAAGAAGACATATCGCAGTTTGTCGTCGCTGTTCCAGTTGTTAAAGGTAGCGACTCTCTCGTACGTCTCGAGCCAGCTTTCCGGGTCCTCGAAAGTTGAACCGCGGAACGTCGGAGGCTCCCTGGGCTGCTGCAGCACGACGGGTGACGCTGGGGCTGCCATTGGGGTTGACGTGGTGGCCATCTTCCTAGTCGTCTCAGGCAAAAGTCCGTGCTCCGGGGGCAGTCCTTGCAGCCTGCGGCTACCTCGCTGGTTCTTGGCGACGTTGGTGTCTTCCGAGTGAGGGCTTGGGTCACGGCTTTGTGGGGGCGTCCGGTACATGAACGCAAAGCACCTCCACCAGATGTCACGTGGTGGTGACGTAGAAGAACACAGTAGCAATACTGTGAACGAGAAAACTAACTTTTATTGGGCGAACTTGTGCCCACAAAACAGGCTACACTTATAGCACAACGAAAGCGGCGAACACAGTCGGCGATCGTCGGAAATCTGATCAGCGGGTCAAGCGCGTCGGCTTTTATACAGGATCGTCGAATGTTCCAGACTAATCGTTGGGACCCGCGTGCCTTCCACAAAGTTCTACACCATTCGAGTCAGGCGAATAAATCAGATAACAGAAGGTTCGTCGACAACAGACTGTGGATAGAAGCATCGATAACTTTCCAGAAACTTCGGATACATGCAAGCGCGTCCCGCGCTGTGCGATAAGATTTGTTAGGCGGCGAAACGTGGTCGCCCGATAAATATAAGTACACGTGTCAATATTCACTGCCTTCAGGCTTGCCAATGCTCCACTGGCACTAGGCCTTGCTCTTTCAGGATGCAGATCATGTGGCTTTCATACCAACGAATATCTTCCAAGAACTTCGGAAAAGGCTTAGCTCGTCATTAAGTTCAAACATGCCGCAGCAATCATCCCTCACAAGAAAGCATGACGCTGATGCTAGTGAGCAAAATCCACGGTATGTGTATGCTTCAGTTCAAACAAAGATTATCTTGAACCGAGCAAAGCTGTCAAATCTGTGATTCGGTGCACCAAGAGCCTCATGTTGGGCGCCAGATGTGGAGTCTCAAACGTGCTGTGATGACAAAGGAACGACAGCGCAGTAGTGTAGACAATCACGAGAGCATTTATTGCTCCTTTCATACATCAACGTAAGCTAGCCGAATTGCAAACAATAGAACGTACCTATGGGTGCTGATGAATTGAGGAAGTCAGGCTTACCATGACAGTGTATAGAGAGTCAATATGTTCGCCCCAACGCTGGACGCCAATGCCTAATGGTTTACATGTACAGCCACGCGAATGGTGGCATGTTTGAAAGGTAGTGTTCATCCATCCCGCTGTCCGGCTCCGAAACCTTTCTCAGGACGGTTCCGTAAAGTGTGTAGGTGCGAGCGTGGTACGACTGCACACAGCCGACCCCAAGCCAAAGAGGAAGAGGCTCCTCCTGTTTGTGTCTGAGTAAACCCGCCATTATATGGTGTTAGCAGCGCAACACTCGTGCTATCTCACATACTATTCTGCAATTACACCGACTGGCGGCGGCGCTTAGCTATATAAGTAAGGCATATTATAGGAGATGCGAGAGCCCTGTGGGGAAAACAACATACGGGGGCACAAGAGAGTCGAGCATCCCCACGAGGAGCATGCCTTTCTAGCCTGAGGACAGTTAAACTTCAATATAACAAAGTCAGTAAATTGGCACTTTGCTTCGTTCTATCGAAATTTTACTACATGAAGTTCTACATCGTATTAAAGAAAGCACAGTCACCAGCCAATTTTTCTTATGCGGAAGGGGCCATAATAAAATTTCCAAGTAGTCAGACAGTCAAACAAAAAAAAGAAATTTGAATGAAAAAAAAAGAATGTTCTTTAAATTTGAGAGTTGACTACCAAAGTAACAACTTGATGCTATGTTGATGAAGATTTATATTTGCAGAAGCTTTCGCATCTGCTGCTGTGCCGCAGTGGTTTATTGCCAACAACACCTCCAATGTTGTCTAGAGTTGGACGACACCGAGTGCTGTGTTCATCGTCCGCGCATCATGTCCGAAAAAAACCTAGCCAGATTCAGTATGACTTTATGAATTGTTCTGTGGAGGAGGTGGTGTTGCCATGGTTTAAGTCTGAGTGAGGTGTGGCATGATGTTCAAAATGTTGGTTGTCGTTATGTATTCATTCCACAGAATGCCATCTGTGGCGACAGCTGTCCAGTTAAAATTGCTGTCATTTCTCACGAAATCTGATGGCAAGAAAGTGCTTAAATGAGTTCCGTACAGTAACGTGCGTCAGACTTCATATCTGGGATGAATATGTAATGTAATTGCTTCTGAGTGAAGTTGAAAACGATTGAAAGCAGTGTGTACCGTTATGCACGAGTGATAACGCACTATGGGCCCAGTACAAGAAGCTATGACCCACAAACTGAATGATGAAAAGATAAATTATTGGCCTCGCATTAGGAGACGGGAGGACAGCAGCAGAGATTGGTGCCATCTTGTAGTTACATTGTTCGTAGATAATGCAACAATTGGCTGATTCCCCGTGCTTTTGTCGATCACAGTGCCTAAATCCTGAAACGTGGCCTATGTGGATCTTTACAAGTGGTATGATTGAGGAGCTCTCCCGTCCACCTCAGTTTGGCTGACAGAAGAGCTCCTCAATCATACCAGTTGCAAAGCTGGTATTAGTAGCGGTATTCTCAGTCATTCATTTTTGGCGTACAGTCACTTTTACGAGATTTCGAGTGACCAATAGTGGATGTTCCAGCATCTACGGGCAATAGTGTTCCCGGCAATGTGCCAAGACAGCATGCTTGGTGCTGTGCCAGGAGCTATGGTGTTGGCCTGCTAAGCACAAGGTCACGGGATCAAGTCCCAGCCGCAGTGGCTGCATTTCGATGAGGGTGAAATGCAAGAACATCTGTGTCCCGTGCATTGGGGGCATGTTAAAGATCACCTGGTGGGGAAAATTAATCCCGAGTCCACCCTACGGCGTGCCTCATAATGAAATTTGTAGTTTTGGCATGTAAAACCCCAAAATTCAATCTAACTAAATCTCACAAAATGATTTTGTGTTTTAATATGAACAAGACTACTACTCCCACTTTCTTTCGGAAGGTGTACTACACTGTTCTTACGTGTAAATCTCATTCACTTTCACTGACAATTTAACCTACTGGCTGCTTCCTACAAGAGGCCATCGTAGCAGTGTTAGTCTCTGTGGTAAGCTTTTACCATACTATCTGTTACAAAAGTTGCCAGATTGAACACAAAGCCTGATTTATCAAAATTATTTCATTTATCAAGGTGACGCTTGTATACCTCTTATCAATATTGCAATTTTGTGCACACTGTAGCATGATTGCATACGCTCGACATACCTAGAGTTTCATTTTAGGTACCTCCTAACTGGGTGAAGTGTGCGTATAATGCTACAGTAACACCTTAATATAGTGAAGTGGAGTACAGTTAAACATTAATATAGCAAAGTTGAATATAATGAAATTCACGATATAACAAAGTATTTAAGTTTTTATAACTTCTTGTCTGTAGAACACCATGTATGTAATGAAGTGTGTTTATGCACGATTTAAATGTAATGAAATTTCGGTGCCACCACGAAGGAATAATGAGACAATAAATGGAAACCTCTGTGGATGCAGATGGTCAAATTGTTGAATTACACTCGGCGGCTTGTGAGCGCACCTCTCAAATCGTGCGCCAAGCTACTGAGAGTGACTGCTGAAGTAGAGCGGCGCCGTGTTCTGTACAAAGTCCTAGTGCGATAAGATCCTATCACGCCCGCGCGTTGTATGCTTTCAGTGCGAGTGAAAGTGTGCTGTAGGGAGCCGAGAAGGATGTTGGCTGGACGAGCGCAGTCTTCCCGTGTGAGCAAGAGGGAGAGGGGTGCGAGCTTGTGGTAATGAGATCGAGTGCACACAAGGGAGGCAGGGGGGGGGAGGGTGCAGGCTGATGCATGTCTCCTTTCCTAGCACAGCCATGGCTGCCAGTGTGGCTGAGCGCATAGCCAGCCCACGCACCCTGTTTTAAAGGTAATCTGCCGCACGTGCGAAGACTGGGCAAGCTGAGATGGTGTGGCATCCTACGCTGTCTTTCTGTGCGTTTGGTGCAGGAGGTTGGTAATCTCCAATTTGGGAGACACATTGAAGCGAGAGGCAGGCGGAGCATTTGCTCCCCACTGTTCGCGCTTTCCGTGATAGCTTTGTCCCCCTGTGGGTGACACTATCAGACATGGGGGTGGAGTGGACGCGAAAGCGTGGCTGGGCTGTTACCCTTAGCGCCACCGATTTGAAGATGTCACCAATACGCCATGAAACTGTTGTCTTTCGTCGCCGACTGTCAGATTTCACAAAATACTTTGTTTCTTCTCATCCAATTTTGCTTTTTCGATTGCCCAACAATTCTGAAAATTTTCCAGCCCCTGCCGTTTAAGACGTATCCACTAGCGACCGCACTTGTTTGCAAAAAATATTGAATTTCAATATAACGAAGCATATTGCCAATTTTACTGACTTCATTAATCTTGGTTTAACAGTATAACAAAATATATATTACGAAGTAAGTGAAATTCTCGTTGAAATCAACATAGAGGTTCATATTCCGGTACATGTAATAATGGACATAACAAAGTAATCTTGGCTTCCCCTTCAGCTTTGTTATGAGAAAGTTTTGCTGTATAAAGCAATGTGTGGTCGGTGGTACATAGGATCGAATCTCATGTCTTGCAGCACTTCAGCCCAATGCAACTAGACCACGTATGCACGCATACTTCTCTCGTGCCAAGGTCGCCTTTTGAAACGTCGGGCACGTGCACGCCATGCCAGTTTATCGCATCCTTCCCTTGTGACAGCTAGCGCTTTGATATGCTGTGTTAGACTGTACTTCCTTCGCGAGTGCCCTATGAAGTCTGTAAAGTCTGCCTATAATGCTATCATGTAAGGGGGGCACAAAGCACTTTAAATTACTTTCTTATTTTCTTAAACAATTTAAAAGAAATTTGCACAGCTAATGTGTTTTTACCAGCTGATTTCAGTAATGCAATTATTTTATTCCTACGAAAAATATTTTGTAGGCTATCCAAAAATGGATGTTCTGTGTTTAGGCCCTAATGAGGTAATTAACAGCAACTTGCACAGTAACGTACAGCACACTGAATCTATGCTGATTGTTCATAGTGTTTAGAATCTCACCGATGCCACCGGTTGTTGTGAATCGCACCGCTGGCACGAGTTGTTGCAAACTCAGCGCTGACGCCCGTTGTTGCAAATGGGTCGCAAGCCCCAAGGGTAGCGTTGGCCTGGCGGCCTGGGGCACTGGAAGCATCCGAAGGTCCCGGCAAAGCATGAGTCGACTGGTAACAGAACAACTTGTTTATTCTAACATCGCAAAAGAGCGGGCGGTCAGGTCGACCGAAGTGGAGAGACGGGAGAGCACGTAACTCAACAGAAGAAATCGGAGCCTCTCTCTTGGCGTCCGGGGGCAGCTGCTCTTATACTTTCGCAGTTGAGGGCAAGAAGGAAGACCTCGTGACGAGACCACGTGACGGCGGGTACGGACGAGCTGAGATACATGTTGAGACGAGTGTAGTGACTCAACCACCGGCCGGGCGCCGGACAGACCTCCTCGCTTCACACTTGGGGAGCTCCTCTCCCCGGCTGCCGCGCTTTGACAAGCGTGGGCACACACACACACACGCACACACGAAGACACGTGGCACTGAAACACGCCTGGACGCGCTTGGCGGGGAGACTGCGGGAGCTCCGAACGGGCCAAAATGTCCGCCGCTTTGAACGAAGCTCCGGCGTCCGTTGCATCCGCGCCGGCTATACCGCGCGTTGTAGGCGAAACGTAACAGACCGCCCCGCCGGGGGAAGGAGATCCCGATGGTCAGGGGACTGCATCCGCTGTCCGGAGGGATGTCGCTCGATGATGCTCATAACCGAAGTCGGGCGTCCGTCGGCGTTTCTTGAGCGCAGCGCACGGAGAAGGCCTCGTTCTCTCGTTCAGGTTCACACAGGACACTGCAATGTGACTTCGGGAGAGTTGACATTTTTGTTCTCGTTCCCGGCAAGCGTTAGAACTACGCCGAAAGTCAACCGCTCAGTCAGCAAGCACGGCACAACCCTCACTAAGCCCTGCCAGGCTCTTTCCCCTTTTATACTACTGCCTAGTTCCTTACAGTAGTTTAGCAGCACTCAGAACGCGTCCACAAATCGGAAAATTGCACTAGAAAGCACGTCATCACTTTGAAACACTACACAAAAGCAATATGTTAAAAATCCTGCCTCAGGAAGAAAAACATCAGTACCAAACAATTTTGAGGCTGATTCCCACGTTAGGGGCTTCGACTTAAGCCATCGGCGTTACCGTTGAGACTCCCCTTTTTGTAACGCACCTCAAAGGAATGTTGTTGCAAAGCGAGGCTCCAGCGCAGGAGGCGGCCATTTGTGGAAGAGATAGTCTGCAGCCATTGGAGAGGGCAGTGATCCGTCTCGAAGCATGCGAAGCGGAGAACGCAGCGAGCGACCGTACACTAGCTCAGCTGGCGAAAACCCCGTAGCCGCATGCGGCGCGGTCTTTAATGCCAACGTCACCCCAGGCAGACACAGCTCCCAGTCAGTTTGTTGTTCAAACCACAATGCTCTCCACACGCGCTTCATGACGGAGTGGAGCTTCTCAACGGAATTCGACTGTGGGTGGTACACTGAGCTGTCTAACAGCTTTACCCCACACCTTTCGAGAAAGGCTGTCGTCAAAGGGCTAGTAAACACTGTGCCCTGATCTGATTGGATTTCCGCAGGAAAACCAACTCGCGCAAATATGGACAGTAGTGCATTGACTATCTCAACAAAGCTGAGTTCTTTAAGCGGCACTGCTTCAGGGAACTTTGTCGCTGGGCAGATCACAGTCAAAATGTGTCTGTACCCCGTGGCTGTTACCGGCAGAGGTCCCACTGTATCAATAACGAGCCGTCTAAAAGGCTCCGTAATGATAGGTACCAACTTCAACGGCGCCCTCGATTTGTCCCCTGGTTTGCCCACCCGCTGACAGGTGTCGCATGTCTTCACAAAGTGGTCTGCGTCCCGAAAACACCCTGGCCAATAGTACTCTTGCAAGAGACGGTCCTTAGTTTTCTTAACTCCTAGGTGTCCGGACCACGAACCCCCATGCGACAAGCGCAGCAGATCCTGACGATAGCATTGAGGCACGATCAGCTGATCGAACTCCACTCCTCTGCGGTCTAGATACTTCCGGTACAGGACCCCACCTCTTTCCACAAAGCGAGCATTTTTCTTGGCGATACCTTCCTTGACAATGTAGCGGATGTTTTCTAGGCTGCCATCCTTCTTTTGCTCGGCTATCAAAGCCGACCGGCTGACTTTTAGCAACCTATTAAGTCCATCTGACGTAGGCGCGATGAGCAAATCTGCAGATAGCTCTTCTAACTTTCCCGTGTCGGGCATTTCCTCTCCAGTATCTGGTGCCTTCAACGCTACAGGCTCAATTTTATTCAGTTCGGGCGTGCTCTGAATATCAGCTTGCTGCGCTTCTGACTCTTTCTCATTGTTCGACAACGTCGGCCCCGCAACTACTGCCTTTGCAGCGAGCTCCCGAACCTTCGATCTGGTTAAGGCCTGAACGCTAGCCTCACGAAACAAAAGCCCCTTCTCGCGCAGGAGGTGATCGGACCTGTTCGAAAATAGGTACGGGTACTGGGGGGGCAGCATAGATGACACTGCGGCCTCCGTCTCAAGCGCTCCGAAAGGTCCTTCAATGAGCACTTTTGCTACGGGCAGACACACGCTATGAGCTTCCACGGCTTGCTTGATCCATGCGCACTCGCCCGTGAACATATCGGGTTCTACGTAAGAGGGGTGAACTACATCCATCGTAGCTGCGGAATCGCGAAGCACTCGGCACTCTTTCCCGTTCACGAGGAGGTCTCGCATGTAAGGCTCGAGAAGCTTCATGTTCTCGTCAGTGCTGCATAATGACAAAAACACGACTTTTGTTTTTGTTTCTGGACACTGCGCCGAAAAGTGACCCGGCTTCTGGCACGTATAACACACGCGCGCTTGCCTCGTCTCGAACCTCTTTCTGCGTTCGGCTTCGGTTGCCGCCGTCTCCTTACGTTCGGTCGGACTGCTTTCACTCGCATCCGCACTACGTGTGTCCCCCTTTGCTCTCATGGGCGTGAACTTCGGCCTCTCAAACTTGGAGCCAAATTCACCCTTTTGACCGTCCTTAGCTCCGCGAGCCCGACGCGTCACAAACTCCTCGGCTAGCTCGGCGGCTCTAGCCACCGTACTAACGTCTGGCCTATCCAAGACCCAGTACCGCACGTTCTCAGGTAACCGACTATAAAACTTTTCTAGCCTGAAACACTGCAGAACTTTCTCGTGGTCACCAAACGCTTTCTCTTCTTTGAGCCACTCCTGCATGTTTGACATTAGCCTGTAGGCAAACTCTGTATATGACTCACTTTTGCCTTTCTCATTTTCCCGAAACTTCCGACGGAACGCCTCCGCTGACAGCCTGTACTTTTTTAGCAGACTCGATTTCACTTTGTCGAAATCCTCGGCCTCCTCTCTCTGCAAGCGAGCGACTACGTCGGCCGCCTCGCCGGGTAGCAAAGTGAGCAAGCGCTGTGGCCACGTTTCCCGAGAGAACCCCTGCTTCTCGCACGTTCGCTCAAAGTTAACCAGGAACAAACCAATGTCCTCTCCAAGCTTAAACGGCCGCATCAGGTCAGTCATTTTGAACGATACTCGTTCTCCTGCACCGTGTGCCTGACTTCCATTACGAGCGCGTTCCATCTCTACCTCGAGACGCTTCATTTCCAAAGCGTGTTGACGGTCGCGCTCTTCTTTTTCTTTTTGTTCTTTTCGTTCGCGCTCCTGTTTCTCTTTTTGCTCTTGAAGTTCGCGCTCCTGTCTTTTTGCCCGCTCCTCAATGGTCTCAAGGCATTCCGACAGCTCGTCATCCTCAGCTTCTAACTCAAGAATAGCCCTTAGCAGTTCCGGTTTTCTGAGTTTGTCTGAGACATCCAGACCCAACTCTCTTGCAAGCTCCAGCAATTTCGGTTTGCGCAACGACTTCAAATCCATGGCTGCTCTGAATGCTGCTTTCTCTACTGCCTACTATTGTCTTGCCGCAAACTAACCCGGCAGCAACGACAACCACAATTACCAGCTCTGTTTCTGACACTAACAAAAGCCTGGCAAAACTCAGTAGAAGAAAGTCCCGCACTCACCAAACCTCGCAGCCAAGAATTCAGCGCAGTCGTTCCGCTGCAGGCAACCAGTCATCACACAGGGCTCGTTGCACTGCTCCCGGATGGCCGTTTTGCTGCTCAGCATACAGTCAACCGCATATCTTCGCTGCTGGCCTCCGTTGTCGCGATCTCACCGCTACCAGCCAGTTGTTTGAATCTCACCGATGCCACCGGTTGTTGTGAATCGCACCGCTGGCACGAGTTGTTGCAAACTCAGCGCTGACGCCCGTTGTTGCAAATGGGTCGCAAGCCCCAAGGGTAGCGTTGGCCTGGCGGCCTGGGGCACTGGAAGCATCCGAAGGTCCCGGCAAAGCATGAGTCGACTGGTAACAGAACAACTTGTTTATTCTAACATCGCAAAAGAGCGGGCGGTCAGGTCGACCGAAGTGGAGAGACGGGAGAGCACGTAACTCAACAGAAGAAATCGGAGCCTCTCTCTTGGCGTCCGGGGGCAGCTGCTCTTATACTTTCGCAGTTGAGGGCAAGAAGGAAGACCTCGTGACGAGACCACGTGACGGCGGGTACGGACGAGCTGAGATACATGTTGAGACGAGTGTAGTGACTCAACCGCCGGCCGGGCGCCGGACAGACCTCCTCGCTTCACACTTGGGGAGCTCCTCTCCCCGGCTGCCGCGCTTTGACAAGCGTGGGCACACACACACACACGCACACACGAAGACACGTGGCACTGAAACACGCCTGGACGCGCTTGGCGGGGAGACTGCGGGAGCTCCGAACGGGCCAAAATGTCCGCCGCTTTGAACGAAGCTCCGGCGTCCGTTGCATCCGCGCCGGCTATACCGCGCGTTGTAGGCGAAACGTAACAATAGCGTGTCGTAAGCTATACGTCGTTGTTTTAGGCCCATTCCTGAGGAATGTTATATGTTGTCAAACTTAGTCATAAAAAATGCCCACTTTGTTAACAGGAAAGTATTGGGTTGGGAATTTGTTGCGACTAAGGTTGACAACCTATAACTTCCCTTTAAAATGGCCTAAAACACTAATTTACAGCTTACAACACACTATGAACATTCAGCATTGATTCCATGTGCTGTACATTGCCATACAAGTTGCTGTTAACTAATTAGGCCTTAAAGGGGATCCTGTTTTGGATATCATAAAAATATTTATCATAGAAAAAAATTAATAAATTTTTGAGGTCAGCTGGTGAAAATAGATTCACTGTGCAAATTTTATTCAAATTGTTTAAAAAATAAGAAAGCTTTTTTGAACTGCCTCATCTCGCCTTAGAGTGCAGCAGTTTCAAACATGCCTCTACATGAAGCAGGCAGTGTGCATGTATTTTAGGAAGTGTCCTATCATTTCTATTTAACCCTCTGAGGGTCAGTGACATGAATATACGGCACCGTGAACAAGTCTGAACTGCTCGATGCCGTACATTTACGGCGCCGTCTGTACATTTAAAACGCGTGCCAATTTTCCAACTTTTTCTTTTCTGGCATGTGCTGCCATTATGTGGGAATACAGGGAGTCTTTTTCTCGCGCCTCCCTTTCTCGGTTTTCGTTGCACGGTTTGTTTTAGAGCTAGTTTGCTCTGGTGCGTCTATATACTACCGCTTGTGCATTGGCGCACACGGGCGGGTGGCAGTTTGGGTTTTGTTCCACGGGCGGTTTTGGCTTCTTGTGCTTGCAAAACTGATGGCTATTACTTTACTAATCGCTCAAAAGGCGACCGCCTGTTTCTCGCTGATTTAGTGCTCACAGAGATGCGCATAGGAAGGATGCCGCCGTGCATGCGTTTCCTCTTCTTCCCTTTTTTTTTTGGAGACTCTAGAACTAATTGCCTCTGGTTGGCGATAAGATGAAGATTAGCGGAAGTTTGTCCCACATTTTGCTTTTTTGACGGGCACACAAGCACACAGTTTTCTTGAGTGCGCTCACCTACGCAGTTCGATTACGCTATGGACATAAATATTAGTGTAAGAGCAGGAACATTTGACACTTGCAAAATATTCTCGTGTGTGCATTTTCTAAGCCTTATGTGTATAACAGTGCATAAAATTTTTAATTCTTATAAGTCTATTTCCTTTTTTTATTGTTGTCATTCATGAATAAACAGTACATATATACCAATGCAAAATATATTTTTCTCACTTTACGGTCACCCTAGAAAAATTACGGTAAATTTCTTTTTTTTTTTGAAATTGGTCCTTCAGAAGAATTGGAATCTGCAATAAATAAATCGACCCTGGGCGGTTGCCTGTGGCAAAAAAAGAAAAAGTCGACCCTCAAAGGGTTCACTTGTTTCTTGTGGTTTCAGTGTATAGTGGTGCCAGACGCAGAAAATATGTTCGTTCCTTGTCTTTAGTGAGTACACTTAATCCAGTCTCATGGCCTGTTGTTTCCGCTTCTTTGGCAAAAGCGCTAGAGGCACGCATCATTTCCAGACGTCATACTCGTCATGCTGCGTGACGTGTTTCTTGAAATGTAGCCAGTTTCACCATTGCATGATACTTGTATTTGAATTCACATTGGCCCTAACATATGTTGTAAACTCTAATTGGGGTGTTGTACAGTTTTCAGTCAGGTGCACACTTTTGCAGTCTTTGGCTAAGTACATTAGTCTGAGGGTAGCTAAACATTTATACTCGGTACCAGCGTAGAAATTAAGCATAAGCTCTGCCTACAAAGCAGCACTGCACGTTCCATGTGTGCCTATGGGTTCTGCAAAAATTTCCAAAAGGAGCTGATATTGAAAAAAAGTTGGCCTGTACTGTGACGTCACTGAAATGAGGGAATCTGATTGGCCGGTGCGTTTGTACAAGTTCTTCTTGATTTGGACAGTGGCGTACCTGCCATGGCAATTATTTGGTAGTCACTGACCTTAGGCTTCTCAAGGCCCATGCACTATAAAGATTGGGGAACCCTGGCGAAGGGAACTCCGTCATACAGCTTTTTGTGCTTACCAGCCACAAGCAATTTGGCTTGGGAACTTTTGTTGCAGCTATCGCATTTATTCTCGGTTTTTAGTAGCCAATTTTAGAATTTTACCCTGGCCAAACGGGACTGCAAGTTTCGAGCAGCGATATCACTATGATTTCCATTTACACCTTTCTCTTTCAGCGAAATAAGTTTCTGTGTCTCCCTTTCTGATCATTGCAGACTCTTGACCACCGTTTGCAGATATTTGTCTGCAGCATATTCGAATTCAACAGGTGAGTTCTTCCCCAGTGAGCTGAGGCGCGAAGATTTTCTGATTTTATTGCTATAGAGATTGAACGGACACTCGAGGTTCATTGGCACCCTCGTGCCTTCATGGTGTCGAAGTCACACGCACAGCTCACGCGCAGGGGTTTAAAAGGTTTTCAGAGATGCAAGCGACGCACAGTGCATCTGGTTGGAAAAGTCATGAAGCCAAGTAGACGCACCCTCACCCTCCCCTCAGTCAGCTCGGCAGCGTAGCCAAGGCAGTGTTCTGCCTACCACTGCTGGCATGAGCATTACACACACGCATGCTAGCTTTCCCGCTGAATATCTGCGTGCACGCACTGGTCTGGGTGGAACAGACAGTACATGTCATGCTAAAACTAACCGTACTCATTTCACTGGGCGCTGACAAACAGTGACGGTTTTATTATGTTTATTCCAATACTTTCAGTGCCCGTAGGCACTACAGAAGGGAATGGCAACAAAAGATCAAAAGTACACTGTTACGTGATGAAGTAGCTGCAGCATACAACAGTCATTGATGACTGCTTTAAATACGGAAATGTTAATGACGTTGGCGGTGGAGGTAGGGAAGTGGCTCCAATTAGTCACCGTCTTCAGGATAAATGAATAAACAAACTAGTTCTACAAAGAGAGAGCGCCTACTAGGACATTAGAGGGCTCACAAAGTAGTTCCGGTCCTTCATTATCAAAGATTTTATAAAATAACAATAAATAGAACATTTTCCTGCATAAGAGGTGGTTAGGAAGGTGTAAAGATGCTTTCTATGGACAGCACACTTGAAAGCCTTGGGTAATTAGATATGGTTATGCACAGATTCAGTTTGAATAATAAAATACTTGTCATTTGGATCCCGCACCACGTGCGCATGTTCGAGCTTGGAGCATACAAATCTTTTATGCAGTGTTAGCTTTAGTGGTGATGGTGCTCTTGCGAAGTTGTGATGTAAGCAACTTAACATTCTGTTAGCATTATTGACCGCGTAATTAATGCGAGTTTGCCGGGAAATATTAGAATTTATGTGCGTTCCTGGATATTTATGCCAAGTTACTTCATATAGCTCAGAACCACCAGTGTTATAAAGAGGAAGACTAGGAGAAGGTGCTTTGCAAGATATTCTCATCGATTTACATTCTTTAGGGTTAAAAAACAATTGCCTAACACTGCACCAGTTAGTGACCGTGTTAAGGTCAGACTGAAGTACAGAAGATTCTGAGTCAGAGGACATTACATGGTTAATTACAAAATCATCATCATATAATCTAATAGGTGGCTGAAAAATGTTAAGCAAGTTGTTAACACAAATTAGAAAGAGAAGGGGCCCAAGAATAAAACCCCAAAGTGAAATGAACAAGGAGAGGAATTTCATTCATTAGTGGTTACATATTTTGTTCTCTGATCCAGAAAATTTTAAATCCAGCTATAATGGTTGATGTTTAATTTACTTAGTTTAAACGAAGTAGTTGGTGACCAGCAAGGACAAATGCTTTGGGAAAATAGAGAAACGTGTAGTCAGTGAGGTCTCCATTGTCATAAGTAGAGGAAAGATCATTTGTAAAACAAACTGGCATTTCACAAGGGAGTGATTTTCTTAAGCCATGCCGACCTGGCCTGAAAAATGAGTTGGCTTTCACAAAGTTAACTAGGTGTGAGTAGATGATGCATTCTAATAGCTTGCTGGTTAGTAATATAGGTTAGTTGTTGCTCACTCCTTTGGAACATGTGGCAGCCCTCCCGGTTCGGCTGCTCTCTGCTGCTGCTGACAAGCGGCAACACAAATTTGAGCTAGTGCTACCTTGGCAGCAGCTAAGGCTTTCCTGTACATGAAGACAACTTTGCATTTTTTTTGCTTTAAAACCAGGCAAGTAATTGCGCCAAGTGTTACATTGAATGATCAGGACATAAAAATGTGACCCTTCTGACATATTTTAGCAAGAACAAAGCAGCAGTAAGAGCAACATCATATTTCTATGATCTTAAGAGAAAGACACACAACTCTATACTGTGGCCTTTGAGGGTTGAGAAATAGATTGTTGACAACTACAGAATTCTTAGTCGTTTCGTCATCTACTTTAACCTTAGAAGGCTTTGTTAACTAAGTGTCCAGAAAGCTTTTTTTGCATAACTGGGATGTTATCTTGTTATAGTATGCTCCTGGTTTCCGCACATTAGTGCACAACTACAAAAACTAATGCTCTTTCAATATAGCCATAATAACTTTTAATGCTTCTCATATCTTTGGACTCCATCAGTCAAATACTACTCTCTGCACGGTTTTAGGCCTCCTCCATCTTTTCTTTGTCCTTACTGACTGTGCGTGAACCTGCGCCATTGTACTTATGCGATGCGATAATTGTAATGCACTGTGCATCATTGCACTCTATTTTGTTATGGGCATTGCCTGTAAGATCATTGTGTTATGTCGCCTGACCTTGGAGCACATTGGTGGAGTTGTTTTGTTTCCCGCAATCAGACATCACTATCTCCTTGGCAGTTCTTGAATTGGTTAATTTTCTGTCTGGCCGGAGGCATTGCTTAGTTGCGAGATGTAAGGAAATCCTGCCAATAGCAGTGTTTATCAGTGCATTGCTGTAAGCATGATTGGTAGCAGGGATTTCTCGAAGTCCAAGGAAGGGGCAAGTGGGCCTTGTGAGCCAAGTTTTGCGCTGTCAGCTGCATGCAGAAGAATCATGTCTGGCCCCGATACTGAAGAGAGCAATGTCTATCAGCTGATGAGGTTATCATATTGAAAAGAAGGAATGCTCCAGGGTCCCCTGGATACTTGGCTTCTGTCATTGCTGTTATAGACTATTAGACGTGCGTGCACACTTCCTGTTTCTAATTTGAAGAGTTAAAAAAATTGTGCTCATGTTATTTTGCTAGGGTTCAAGCTGTATACCAACTGCCCGATCCTGGCAATACTATGGCTTTAATAGTGCACCGTGTTTTACTGCAGAGACTGCGCTGGAACAATGGACATTGTTTGGGACAGGGGTGCCCTCGTAGCTGTCAACGATGACGAGCGTCCAAGGTAAGTCTGAGGCAACAGAGATTCCTTTTGCACAATTATTGGGTTAATCTCCACTTCATAATATGATTGGTTGTTTTTTTTACTGTATTTGCCCTCTTTTTTTGGCAGTTTAGAATAGCTGCATTGTCTTCCCGTGGTTATCACACCATTGCATTCTGATAATTTGTAACTTATACTCTGAGTAATATGTGCACTTTGTGTCTGCACAATTGTGTCATGCAGTTGTGTCCTATGAAAGGTTTAAATTGACGTTGAAAGCTGTTGTCGCTGATGTGACTGAAATCTAGTCATGCCATGTGACAGCTGTCCAGTGGCTCCCTGGCCTCAACCATATGTCTGTAACAAGAAATAATCATTGCTGTGTCATTGTTGCGATGAATTTGCTACCAGGTCTTAATGCCATGCGGGTCACCGAACCTGTCCAGCTGTGGATCATCTGCATTGGGAAATGATCATCATTGTGCCTTCGCGACTGTGATTAAACAAAAAATAAAAGTTGAATGAAAGCACTGTCACTAGTGTCAAAACTGGGAACGTCTCTGAAGATGGACACTGCATCCATTCATGACAGTCGGAGTAGTGGATACAGCTCTCACCGACAAGTTGTTTCTTAGAGTGCAGCTCTCAGGCGGCCGTTCCTGCATTGAGCGTTGGCGTTCCTCGGCGTAACCGAGCAAACGAGCACAGCGAAAAACGAGAGTGAACGTGGAGTGCGGTGAGGGATGAAAGATGGTGATAGCGAGGAGGAAAGTGGAGGAGGAGGGCGCAGCGGGACTGTGAGGCAGAAAGCGGAGGAGGAAGGTATGGCGAAAGCGTGAGAAGAAAAGTGCAGTGCCGTGGCAAGGCCGGCTCTGCGGCGATGGCCGCTATGAGATGGCACCAGAGTAGCATGCAGTGAGCGCGTCCACGGACACCATATATGGAAGCAACGCATTGCGTGAGTGGAGGTCTGTCTGTGGCGGCTGCTGTGAATTGTGCCCGTGCGCTGCCTCTTGCAATCTCCCGATTAGTGAGGAAGTCGTGCCACACTTCGGTCTGTTTGCAACGTGCCACGTGAGACAGATTGTCCGCGCCAGCCAGTACATTGTGAAATGAAAACGTATATAGAGCAGCACTCAAATTTTGCGTTGGGGAGTATCGTAATCAGTGAAATTTTTTGTCCAGTTTCGTTTGCCTTTAGCTTATAATTTCCACAGTTCAATTAAAAGCAACAAATAATTTCTCGTATGCTTTCCTTAGCTTCCTTATTTGTTGGCTACATATGGTCGTGACTAACAAAAACCAGTTCCCTTGATCGAGTGGATGTTATGGGTGTTACTATAAGTTGGAGTGCGTAGAAACATTGACCTAAGAATTCTTCATCTGCAGCATGTTGTGATAGTCATCCAGGCTTGCGATGGTCAGTGCAGACCCATCTCAATAATTAAATAATTAGCTTATTTTCATAATTTAGCTTGCCTGAAGGCTTTACAGAGAAAGACAAGGACATGTATGGGTATTAGTGGCTGTATTGAATTATACTTGGAGATGGCAGTGATGGAGGCAGGGAGTTGTCACTGCTCTGAGCCTTTTGATGCAAGTGAGTTGAAATAAATATTAGTGTGACAAAGAAACTCGCCAACTTTTTATGAGTTATTAATACATGGTCAAGCAGTGATCAAACAAGCTTGAGCTGACCTGATGAAAGTATGTGTACTGTCAAAGGACTCGATAAATTATAATTTTTTCTACAGGAAACTGGTAAGGTTTAAGCAATTCCAACAACACAAGCAACATGTGGATTGTCGTGCCTTAGATTGCAATGGTCTCTACCCAAGTGTTGGCCCATCTGTGCATCACTGAATCGTTTTGTTGGCTGTACTGCTTATATGGATATCAGGAGCACGAGTGCAGCACCTTGCAGACAGAACTTGTCAAAACCATATTTATGCAGTTGCACAAAGATTGCTGAGCACCATTAGCCATATTTGTGCGAGTGTATGAATACAATATTCCAGTCATTGGCAATCAAAGTGTAAAGGCAGTATGAAGTAGAAACATTTGGATTTGGCATATACTCAGTGAACAAAAAACAATAAGCATAAGGTTAAGAGACAGGAGACATCAGTATGGTTTAGAGAGCAAACTTCAATTAGCTGGTTTTCTAGGTGACATAAAGGGAAAAAATTGAGTTATGCGGGCCCTGTAATATGTGGTGCGGATGACCGGTGTTGCATTAAAGTCACAGAATGGGAAGCGCAGTCGAGGACGGCAGACAACTAGGGGGTCTGATAAAACTAGACAATTCTAGGGCATAGGATGGTGTCAGCTGGCACAAGACAGGGATAATTAGGGACTGCAGGAAGAGGTGTACATCATGAGTAGGCGATGACAATGGATTCAGGTTTTATAGACAGTAGATCGTGCGCCTGACGTGCTTGCTTTGGCTGCCATGCATCACTGCCGTAGTTTTGGAACCAGTCGAGTGTACTCTTACTTACACTCTGCAATGAACTGGAAGCTAGGGCACATGTCAGCCAATCGGCAGTGAGAGCTGACTGTGTGCTTCAGAGAAGGTAAACTGGCTTGTCCATTCTGCACCACCGATACCCTGGAGAAGCTTTTATTCAGTCGACATTGTGCAACGGGTGATCAACATTGGACAGCGGAGGAATGTTATTCCTGGTTTCCTATTCTGATTGGCTGACATGCACCATAGCTTTCGTTATACTTCGCGGGATCATTAAATGGAGTGTATGTGGAGTTGGAGTTAAAAAGGACTAATTTCAGTCTCACCGTGAGGTTATTCACTGGCTTTGTGTGTTTTGAGGTTTGGTTTGCTGCAGCGAGTGCTTCAGTGATCCTGTTTCATTCGACATAAGCTAAGGGTAGCAAGATGCCACACATTATCGGGCATCGCAGGTATTCCATCCCTGTTGGAGGTTTGTTAATGGAGAACATTTGCATGTGCAGTATGCATGTTTGTTTTAAAGTTCTTGCTGTGAAGTTTGTACTAGAAAATGAGGCCAGAGCTTAAAAAAAGAAGGGTTGCACTGTGCACTTACTTTTTTTGTCGACTTTTGCAGGTATGCAAATGTCATCAAGTCTCTTCTGTCACCTGGCTTTTCCTACGGACTTTGCACAGTCGTGTATGATGACCCATCATTCAAAGGTCAGTTCTTTAGTCCTGTCAGAGTCTCTTAACGCTTTTATGGTCATGAAACTTCTCCGTAACGCCATGGGAGAGCTTCATATGTTGACCGCGCCTTCCGCGAGGTGGCGCTAGGGGTCCTATGGGGGCAACGACGAAAGTGCACGAGCGTGTGGCGTGTGTGCAGCCGGGCTAACCTGAGGTGCCGAAGACTTGCTGTGGGACGGGCTCAAGGAGTGTCCGAAAAATCAGACGAGAGGTAGCAAGGTGTCCGAACTTTCGGCAGTTGTTATAAATTATGGTCTATAGGGAGAATTGCGGTGCCACAATGCAGACCGAATAATCGAGCATGTCCGAATTTTAGGAGTCTGAAAAATTAGTCGGCGACTGTATTTACTTGAACGAGTTGCATCGCAACACATCTGCGTGCGACAAGCTGAGTATCAGGTTCACTTCTAGTATTTTAATAACGGATCATATGTAGCTCATTTACAGTGAAAGGAGAAGCGACAAGGAGGTAGGCTGGATAAAAAAAAATTAAATTATGGGGTTTCACGTGCCAAAACCACTTTCTGATTATGAGGCACGCCGTAGTGGAGGACTCCAGAAATTTCGACCACCTGGGGTTCTTTAACGTGCACCTAAATCTAAGCACACGGGTGTTTTCGCATTTTGCCCCCATCGAAATGCGGCCACCGTGGCCGGGATTCGATCCCGCGACCTCATGCTCAGCAGCCTAACACCAGAGCCACTGAACAACCACGGCGGGTGTAGGCTGGAAGTAGACTACAGTAAAACCTCGTTAATACACACCCGCATAATAAGTAATTCTGGTTTAAGTGCAGTCACGATGAATCCCCTCTCCTGTTGCCATTGAACCTAATGTATTGGCTGACTGCTTAAGCCGCAGTCGCTTAACGCATGCCAAACGATTAGTGCATAGTATTTACTTCATTTTTCAGTGTGTATGAGCATGCAATTGGTGAAATGTTGTGCCCACAGACCATAGATAGCAAAATTGCAGCACACGGGCCTTTCAAGCACTGCAGTCACCGCCGATAGTAACGTCAAAACATGGTAGCCATGATGTGTTTCCCGCTCCAATAGCTTCTGGCGCTTCCATGTCGTCGTCATTGATGACGCCATGGATGCTGGCCCTTCCGTATCCAATGTGACTGTTGCACCGTCACGAGGGCATTTACAGAGAAGTGGGACCTGAAGAAACTGACTCGCAGCCTTACTTTTTTTGAGGATGCCGTTGTCGCTTCAAGGCCACCACGGCGGCAAGTGAAAATCGCAGATTTTTTGCTTCCTGCTCGCAAATAAATCTTGTCTGCGTGTGTGTTTGAGTGAGAAATATAGCATGCTTTTTTGGCTGGTTAGTCTATAGCCACTCATTTGCCATTGTCGGGTAATTAGCATGTCGCTTTGTGCATACCTGTCCATGTTCCTCGCCAACTAAGTATAGTGAAACCTCGTTGAACCATAGTTGGCCGGAGCTTGGGAAAAAGCACATACTAAACGGCAGCACTGCTTAACCAAGATAGCATGAGATCGCCCACTTACCTGTCAAAAACGAAACTCGGAGAGAGTGTGATGAAAGGGGAAAAAACATGCAGTATTTATTTACTTCGCGTGACAAACGTGTTATTTTTGTTTGGTTAATGTGTATGCAAACGTTGCTCACAAGAGCAGTGGAAGCCAGAACACCCTGGTCCTGGCAGAGCCGAGTGAGCATAGCGTGACAACGTGTCCGCTTGACTTTGTCACTTTTGGACACAAACGCACTTTGCGTCTCTGGAGGCCTTCTAATTCTCCACGCATGGACTGTGCATGCATCATCAACAGCAGCACAGGGCACCGACGCCAATGGCAAATACACCTCGAGTGTTCTAACAATTGTTATTGCAGTAAAAACGTAAAATAAAAAGTAAAAGAAAAAGTAAAAGAAATGTCCTTTTCTCCCGACTGCACATGTGTCTGTCAGTCGTAGTGATTGCAGGAACAAAGTGAACCACTGTGTCATGACGTGATGTCATAACCTGCTGGGTGCTAAATGAAAATCGGTTCGTAGAAGCGAGTATTGTAGTAAATTATTTAGGGCGCTCTGACATTTGACAGTTTTTCTCAAGGGTTTAGAGGACCTGAACATTCAACCACCATAAAAAAAAAATGACAAGCTGAGAATGTCATGTCAGTACTGCTTTAGGACAACGGCCAACGAGGCATGCCGTGTTTCCAACATTTATTCAGGAAGATGAAGGTGAATTATTAAGCAGAGTGGCAGCTGCGGCGTTCAGGCACATCATTAGATAATTACTTTACTCGTGACTCGTGAGCTGAGCTTCCAAGATTTGTGGCGGTGTTGTGACACGTGATGACGATAGATGGCGATGATGATGCTGCACTACTCCTTTAAATGGATAAAGTGTTGTTTAGGCCGGTTGTCTCATGCATTGGACAGATGGCTGGTGGACTGTTCAGCCTACAAAATGTGTGCCAAGGGAAGAAGAATTCAGTGGAAGATGGTGGAGGTTTAAATGACTGATGAAATTAGAAAGTCTGTAGGCATAGAACAGAGTTAGCTGCCATAAGACAGTGGTAACAGGAAACCACTGAGAGGGCTTTGTACTTTGCAGGGAGGCCTTTAGTTTCTATACTTTGTTTCATGCATTGCAGGCAACGCTCTGAAATTAGTAATGGGAAAATGAGACATCCACCCAATTGTAGCATTTGCTACAAAGGAAGCTCATATGTATTCCTCAAGAGAAAAGCCTCTCAGCTGAAGAAAAAATTCGTCCTGGTCCGGGACTCGAACCCGGGACCACCGCCTCTCAGGGGCAGCCGCTCTACCATCTGAGCTAACCACGCGGCTAGCAGAGTCCTGGACTAGGGCAAATTTTTATCAACTGCGAGGCTTTTGCGCAATCCGTATGGGTTTCCTTTGTAGCAATTGCTACGATTGGGTCGATGCCTCGTGTTCCCTTAATTAATCACTTCTCTCCACCTTGCGGGTTTCCGCATAACTATTACGTCAAACACCATGAAAGCTAGAGAAGCTGCTCACATTTGCAACCATAAAATAGTGTCATATGGGAAAGGAAGGTACAGGTATGCATCGTGTAATTCGATCAAACTTAAGCTTCTCGCTTTTCTGTCTCAAAATATGACGTACTTATTATCAGATAAGTAAGGATGCCGTTACTAGGTCACTTATCTGTTGTGTAAAGTGAAAATGTGTGTGTTCTGCAGGTTTCCCTCGGAGTGTACCAGATGATGAGGTCGTCAAGCTGTTTGGTGAGCATATCTTATCACTTGCCCTAGAATTTGACACTGCTAGGACAACTACCTTGAATAGAGATCTTTTCTCTTGTCATGTAAAAGCTCCCTACCAGAGTTCTTGCTTCTCACTAACACTGACTAATGTTTCACCTATTTTGTGTAACATTCAGCCACCAAATGGTCAGTGTATTGAGAATCAGCGGTCTTGGCCAGTCCATGTCTTAGTCTACATATGTTAATGTATGTTTTATTAATTTCAAGCATACTGGCAGTCTCAATAGGGGTTATCGTTGAACCTCATTCTAGCGAAGTTACATCCAGCATAAAAATATGTACCGCCATTGTATCTGATATTAGTTACAGGCTTTTCATCATTACCCTCTGATGTTTTAGATCTGCTTCATTATATCTGATAATTTGCTTTATCGGCGTTTGTTACATAAAGGTTAAAATGCATTGTAGGAAGTGCACGAACATAGCAGACATGTTAGGCTTGTGTGAATAAGCAACATTTTCAAATTGCGATTTAATATTATGCTATTTGATATTCATTTTGACTCAAATTTCAGTATGTGAAGTTTACGGAGCATTCGAAACAAACGAATATGCGTATTCGCATATAAGCTGTACCCCTGATTAGAACATACGAAAAGAAAAGTTTGCACGTAAACCCGCAGCAATAACTGCATGCAATGCCCAAATATTTGCAAAACAGTCTCCATTTGCATATGCATGAATCATCCACGTTGTATGTTCAGTGAGCAGTTCTGTTTGCCACCTCGTCGGCGACTCTGACAGTAGAAAACGTTGCTCTAAAGGCGGTTTTACAGCAACACAGTCTATGCTGCCATGAAACTATACCTCGAGCCTTAGTTCGTGCTGCCATGAAGTCACACCGCAAGTCGAAATTTGCGTATAACCCATGCTCTGATTTTATGGCTAACGTTGAAAAAATTTTGGTGCATGTTATGCGTGCAAAAATTGTGGTAAATTTTAAAACATGTATCATTGTCAGCTTCGGTTTTAGTGAGCAAGTCTCATTCAACTGCTCATAGCCAAGGCACATGCAAGTAATGAATTCGTTTGCAGTCGCCTACTGGTTTCTGCATTGGCTCAGTTATTCAAACATACTATTTGTAGCGGCCGTACTAGCTAGGCCTAACACTGGTTAGGTCTAACACTCAAGCAGGTAGTATGGCAGGGGTCGGCAAACTGTCTGGGGAAGAATTTGTTTGCAGTCACCTACTGGTTTCTACACTGGCTCAGTTATTCAAACATACTATTTGTAGTGGCCGTACTAGCTAGGCCTAACAATGGTTAGGCCTATCCTGGCACTGGTTAGGCCTAACACTCAAGGCAGGTATGGCAGGGGTCGGCAAACTGTCGTGGGAAGTTTGCTGCTCATCAATGATTGGACTCCATATCAGACACGTGGGGACTGAGGACTGTAAAAGTAGTAGACGTGCCTACCATGTTTGTCTGTGCGCTTGAAGAATGGAATGGGTTAAGCTTTTGCAGCCAAGGTTGCATTTCACAGTAACACGAAAACTCATGAGAGAACGCAAAATGTTCCTGCAGCCTCAAAAACCACAAAACTTTTAATCAATTTTAATCAAGCACAACAGTGAGCAAGAGTCTGTAAACAATTTTTGTGATCCACTGGAGTTGTAAGAAATGTCAAGCTTGCATTTTGGCATTAAAATATTTGAATAAAAGCACTTTGAAAATAAGTTGACTCCAAAAATGAGCCTGTTTTTTTTTTTTTTTTTTGCAAATAAGGAACCGACTTTTCTTAGATTTGTACATCTGGCCCTTACTTCAAAGTTTTGTGCGAATTCCACAACTATTCGAACTGTTCGAAATTATTCGACACTAATTACTACTCGCTTCGACTTTGCTTCGAACCAGAAAATTTATAGTTGCACAAGTACAGACATAATACATGCAAAACGAGTTGGTACAGAAGTACAAATTTGTTACATTTTATGCAGTGGCATGGCAAGATTATTGGACATGGACGTGCTATATAACAGTGACAAGATGGCAAGTTGGGCTAGTTAGTTCATGTTCATAATAGACAAATCTTGAAGTGCACCAGTACACGCTCAAACAAAGAGCAGAGGAAGCAGACAGGACAATGCTTCACCCACATCTGAACATTTTTATTGGACACAAAGGCTACAAATAGCAATTACACATTTTCTTGTGCAAGCTTCAAGATCTGTCCATCATGTAAAAGTACATGCAGCAAGGCAGGCTTAAATCCATCTCTGTGTTGTAGTTCGTGGTTTTCTAGTAACAATAGGAAATGTGTGTGGTGGGTCGAATAGAAAAAATTCCTAATTGAATGCAAATCTCCGAGAATAATGACGTTTCAACACCAGATTGAATACTGAGTATTTTCTCATTGATAAAGGCTATGGAGCCTCCTTGGTAAAAAAAAAAAGAAGCCTTAGTTGCATCATCCGATAGATGCAATGCTGTTCACATCTGGACGTCTATTCTACTCAGGAATTTGTAATGAGAAACAACTGACCAGTGATCGTATGTGGTGCACAATCAGCATGACAGTAAATAAATACAGGAACACCACATCACCAGGTGTACATAGAGCGCTGTATTAACTCTAGGGAAAGATGGCAAAACTACAAATGAGCCAGTACAAAAAGACATACTTTCTGATCACACACTGAAAGGCAGGTGGGAAGACATACTCTGCTAGACACTGACTGAATGGCATAAATATAAAATGTCTGCTTGGCTACAGTTTGGCTATATCAGATTAATTTATAGTGTCTATACTGTTTGTTAAAGATCCAAACCTAAGCATAAACAAACATGATACAGTAAACCCTCATTAATGCAAACTCTGATATTTAGAAATGTTGCCCAAGCCAAAATGTTTCCCATCCTGGTGTCAACTCCATTAATTTTTCACCCCTTAGCTTCGAGAAAAGTTTTCGCACCGCACTCCGGACGTCCCGAAATCTCGACTGTGAAACTACCAGGGAAAGGTCACCACCCAAACGCTTCCCTACTTAGTGTGCAGCTGTGATATCTGCAAAAAAAGTAAAACCGCAGTAGAATAAAATGGCTACCTTCGAGTAATGACGCCAGCAAACCTTGGTGCATGCCTCATTGCGCCGGGTCGAGCGACAAAGCTTGAGTCATGGTGGGCAGATCTGCCCGCCAGGGCTCTGGATACTGGATAACAATCCCAGGGCTAGATCTAGTACTCAAGGTCGGTAGGATGAGTGGACGCTCGCTCATAATGATGCGCCGGTGTTCTCGTAGGCTTTGTACTCACTCATACTCGTATTCCTTCACACTAACCGGCTCACACTAACACTCATACATACTCGTGTCCACTGCACCACTGACCGGCATGCACTCGCATGCCTACTCTTGTGCACTCACATTCGCCGACAGTCACTCGTGTTGATGCTCACATACACTTAAAATCACCGTCACTGACTTTTCTTTGCACTCACGGTTAACCGGCACTAACTCCTGTTGATACACACGTCTATTCATAACCTCTGTCGCTTGCTAACGTTTTTATCTCACACCTACGAAATCAGGTGCAAAAGGGCTATGAGTTAGTGTACTCGTGAGTGAGTATGCCGATCTGTGATTATTAAGAAGAAGCTTTAGCTCGGGCCCAGCTCCGACGTGGCCTATTCAAATACATGTAAAATGCAAAAACGTTTTTCTGAGGTGATCCCTGGAACGATTTTAATGAAATTTGTTGCACTTGAGGGAGAAAGTTCAATTCTAGTGACTGCAGTAAGCAGAATTTCGATTTAAAGCCTCAATTTTCTGAAAATAATTTTCAAAAATTCGGAAGTTAGAAAAAGATAGACACACAAAGTTTATAAATTAGTAGCTTTGCATCAAGAACAGGTATCATGGTTCTGTAAATGGCATCCATTAGATCATTCAAAGCGGACAAATTCGCTATGTCAATTTATATCTTATATGAATTTGTTAGATTGTGTGCAAAGGTTCTGCAAAAATTGTATTTCCATATTGCTGAATTTTTTTAGATTCATGTGTAACATGTCAATTTTGTCCGCTTTAAAGGTACTATCAGATGCAATGCACAGAACTGTGATATCATTCTTCCTTGCTGAGTTAGAGAGTTGTGAACTTGATAATTTCATTTTCTGAAAATTATCTGTTTTTGCCAATTTTTAATAAAAACTGACAATCTAAATCGAAAATTCAAAACCAACAGTCAATGTATTTTAAGTTGTTCTCTTAAATACAACAAACCTCGTCGAATTTGGTGCCCTGGATGCGAGAAAAACGATTTCTCCTTTTAAATGTATTTAGATAAGAGCACCCAGGGTAAAGCTTCCTCTTAACGCTGTATAGATGCAATCACTAGGAACTGTAATTCTGTACTTGCAATCCTATGCTGCGTGTGATTGGAGAAGAACACGTGCCTTCGATGCCTGCTCCAAATTGCCTCTTTTGCAGGGTACAAAACAGCGAATATGAAATTTGTTAATTGCTCATGGTAACCCGGGCAAACTGAAACCTGTCTCATTCATGAGCTTACTTGTTTGTTTAATCAGGCTATGGCACCAAAACATTCTCGCATCTTTCATGTTTGCAGGTGACTTTATGACGCTGACAAAGGTGATGCAGTCAGAGGAGGAGAAGCGTTTTCACATCTCTTCCAGCATCGTCGAGACCCTTTGGCATGGGACAGGTTGAGCAATGTTGTGTGCCATTATAATCCCTCTTACTGGAGTGCCAAAGTGTAAAGCAGCAACTACATTCATTGCTGCAACTTGTTTAGGGGACCCTAAAGACGAAAATAACTACAGCTGTGTTGTGAACTACACTTCTACGATACCAAAGAAGCCACTCTCGCCATGGGATGAAGATTGACAAGCCAGATAAGAGGCAAGAACGAAAGATGGGTGGCGTTGCCGTGATGTCGTGGATATTGACAAAGTCCTAGTTTTTTCTAGGTACAGATGGACTACATTGTATTCTAATGGAACCGAAGACTTATATTGGGAAGTTTTGAGAACATGTGATGTCACACTGATGTTCTGGTGCTGGAACTCGGGCGCGAAATTTAAAAAGAAGTAATTTGGCCGTCATTTCCTCTTCTGATAATGAACTTCTTATTGTGAAAGTAACCAAATTAGTGTTTGAAAGACTCATGTAGTGATTCTCCTTAGTGTTTCAATGGAAAAATCAGTCAGGCAATAGTGTAGTTATTGTGTGAAACAGGAAAAGTTGGTTACTTTAGTGTAGATTATATTAACAGTGTTAAAAGTACATGACGTAAAATGTAGGGTACACATGGTGGGCATTGTAGCCAAACTAATTTTTACTGAACAGGAATTTTAGGTGTAGCAGGGTTCTGAATGGTGGCAAAAAAGCGGCAAAGAAAGCAAAGAAAAAAACATGACAGAAACATATCTGCCGTGTTTAGTGAAAGCTAATTTGGGATATTTTTTTTAAGGTGGAAGCGCTTCTCTCAGTGAGAAAAGTGAAAGTAATAGTAATGAAGTTACTCAAAAATGACTAAATTTCACGTTTATTTACAAATTGTCGGAGCAATAGAAGGCTATTGTTAAAGGCCAACTGCTACGAACTTTCACTTTGGTTAAATCGCTTACAGATCAGTAATCTATACTATTGAAGCAATCTTGACAAAGATTCAGGGCCACAAATTGCATAGTTTAATATTAGCAGCCTGTAAGACGTTTCGTGCTCCTGGTCGTTAGTGGATGTGACCTAAGTGCCAGCACGCCACTTCTGAGATGTTTTAGTGCGCTGCTAAGAGCTGCAAGCACTGCCTAATTTCGGATGTCATGCTGAGGAGCCACACAATCTCAGTAACATATTACTTCCGGTAAGTGGTAGCAGTGAAATTTCCTGCAGTTTTGGTGTCAGAAACATCTATTTTTGGCAAGCTTTTCATAAGGCATCCACTTGTATTTCAAATGTAAACTTCACATGAAGACTGCTTGGTGTCTACACTATCTGAAAGGAGGTACTTCATACTGTCTCAGATTTCGTTGCAGTTGGCCTTTAATTGTTGCACAACTCGCCTCTGAAAAAGGCTATGTAGCAGCTGATCCTGCCTGCTCTCCTTGCAGTAATGCCGGGATGTCTGCGATAAGCATGCAATGCGTATCGCAATGGGTTGGCGGTGATAGCTGTGATTGGTAAAGTGCAATGACCCTTGAGGAGGTTTCCTGGTGCCAGAATAGAAAACCGAGTGCATGGTGGCAATCCCATGCGACATGGCTGGGCAAGTAATGCGAGAAAGCTGCCGTTGCCGCCGTCTACCACTGTCGACTGCGCTTGTGCCCTCGCTCCTTTGATTGTTTACATGGGATCTAGCGACCGGAAAACGTATCATACGATTGCAGTCTACCAATATACCAAATGTTGCTGCTGAAAGATAGTGTTTGCTGGGGACGTGTTAACCTGTAAAAAAGGCGTATAACTGTATTGGGTCATTTTCTGTGTTCTCAGTCATGAACGTTGTCGCCGGGAAATCATGCGAAAAGGGATCATATCAATGATGTTCTACTGTACTACATCTCCAGAACAAGATGCATTGGTAATTGGTGCTGCCTATGGTTTTCAATACGAAGCGGGAGTGGGGCTTTGCCCCATACTAGACAAGTTCAGGAGGGTGAGAGCAGCCCCTGCACACCCCCGTAATTGGTGCTTATGGTCTGACTTTGTCCTGGTGGCTCGATAGCAACGGCGGCACTAGTCGCTTCTGGTCAGCTTCTACATCATTCAGTCGGTCACATTTGTTTCCTTTTCAATGTTAAGAGTGGAGACTGGACAAAAAGCTGAAACACCTTCAGGAGGGTCCTGCCTCCTTCTACAGTCAAAAGCATGTGTAGCAAACGGCATCTTTCCTGGGACAACCAATGGGCACTCCAGAAATATTTACCGCTAAGAAAAATAAAGAAAAAGAAATATAGTGGACTCGCTTTAAACGGAACTTCAAGGGACCAGGGAAATTGGTTCATTTTCTCAGGAGTTCCATTTACTGAGAGACAAAGCTGAATACAGTTCCATGAATACAAAACCAACCAACCACGAGGATGGTGTTCCGTTTAAGCGATTTCCGTTTATCTAGAATCCACTATACACAAAAAATTAGCAATTACATACTTGGTGTAGTATAAATCAAAGAATAAGTTTGCAAAAACACATGAATACTGAATGCATGTTATTCGTACTGTAAATAAAGACTCTGAAAAAGTGTCTTTATTCCATGGAAGTGCAAACCTAGCAGATGGGAGCGAAAATTCTCATAATCCCACGCCAGTGGTTCTTCCTCTATTTGTGTGTATTGTGTCTCTGTGTCAGAGAGGCACAGGCAACTGGGAGCCGATGTCCTGCTGTCTCTTGAAGGAGGGCTACCTCAAAACGATACAATGATGGATCTGTGGACACACTGAGATGACTGCGAGGGTTGCAGCGGTGGGCATGGGTGTCAGTGTCAATGCCTTCTTGATGGCATGGGATCTCGCTGTGGCTTGTCCCAGCACTGTTCGCCGTTACTGTGAAGCAAGCCACATAACGGTTTTGTGAGCTGTGAGAGCCCAGGAAGAAATTTCACTTGCGTCACTTCTGTGGGCTCTGCTAGCTGACACACCGCTTTGTCCTTCTTGGGGTCAGCACTGATACTGCAGCACCCACCGACATGGCAATGCAGGGATGCTATGGCCAGAGACGCTCACAGCCGGCCCCTTGGGGCCAGCTGTAAAAGCAGAGAAAAATTAAGTTGGCTGGCGCATGCTCGAAGTGCAAGCTTGGCACGTGCAGTGTCGTTTTAGAAGCCTGCCACATTGGTCGCCGCAGCTGTGGCTCCGCTCGTCGGCTTAGCCCTTCTGCCAAAATAAATGTAGGAATGACGGCACAGCCCTTGGGCTGCTGTCACATCATCCTACATTACAATTCGTTGATACAATGGGCCAGAGGGATTTCACTGATTGCCCGCGTAGTGTGCACTTCACCTGCATTTAAGGTGACTACAGCTTCTTGCAAGTGTTGAAGTACTTGGTCCACTTGTGTGTCATGTTCATCCATTGTGCACCCAAACACGACCATGTCATCTTTCAGGCAAGCTTGGCCCTTAAGTCCTTCTAGCACTCTCTACATTTCCCTTCGGAAACTTTGGAGAAGTTCCGGCGCTGTGAAAATTCCGAAAAGCAATTGGAAGAACTGAAATTAGCCAAATGGTGTCAGGAAGCTGGTGTACTTCTGGAGCTTGCCGAATAGCTGGCCTTTGCGTAGAGCTTGCTAAACTGTGTAGCTCCAGCAAGTTTTGCCAGGCAATCTTCAATGGTGGGCATTACAACCAGTTCCCACAGAATGTTCATGTTCGATTCTCTGAAGTTAATACAAATTCACTGCTTGCCTCCTTGCTTTTTTGCAACTACCACAGGTGCACACCATTCTGTGACCTCTTCAACCTTTCTGGTAATGCCCAGGCTCTCCATTTTTTTCTAGCTCTCATTTGACACAGAGCAACATGAGCAGAGGTACTCTCCTTGGGGGCGTAATCCGCCTCTTTCATGGCGCTATGGCGCATGCGCCCTGCCCTAGCGGATGAGTCGCAAAACGTTTTGGAAGGGTCGGGCGCGTGGCCCGCGCGCCGGGAAGTCCCCCGAAAAAAGAAAAAAAAGAAAAAGAAAAGGCGCTCGGACGCGCCTTGCTGCAAGCACTCATGCCGTGTACCGCGTTGAAACCCTACTGGTAGCTTGAGGTTGGTGCGGTGCCGAAAACGTGCATAGCGTAAGACCGCAACTCCACTTTAAAAGACAAAGCGGCCAGGGCATCGTCCGAGTTGTCCGGACTGCACCGTGAGCCAGGTAGTTGCCGCCTTTCATGAATGGCTCGCTAATTTAACGAAAAACCCGTGCGTTACACTTGGGCGACACTTAAGTACGTCACGTTGCTGACGAAGTCTGTTTGCAGCGTTGGTCCTCACTTGCTGGTGGTGGCAGCGCGTTCCTGACTGCACGTACTCGTAAGGCGCGGCAACACTGGGTCGATACGATACCGAAAAGACGCTCACTCCAATGATTGACCGACTATTGTGCGTCACTGAAACCTTCTTATCATACCAGGTCGACAACGACGCAACCGACGAGTGCGAGTTGTACTGCGACAGGCTTTCTTGCCGAAGGCACCAGCAAACTCAGCGTGCTGACCATCGTTCGACCGAACCCCGCGCGATCGGCCATCGAACGGACAGCACAATAGCGACAGCGTCTTCGCCTGTATTTATAATTAATCGTGCTCAGAATGAGTCAAGCACGCCTACCAAGTTGAAATGCACAAGATTTAACCCTCTCAAGACATGCCCACGAAGTTTTAGCCAATGTCGATCCTGTTGAGCGAAGGTTAACCTGGAGCCGTCGAGTTCGTGCACTCGCTACCGGCGGACCTGAACTGAAATGTAAGCAGTTAGGTCGAACAAAACTGCTTCTATAGTTCAATTCTGGCCTTAGTGATTTGAAATCAGCTACACTTCACTTCGCACGACGCGTACACAATAAGCGGTAAGCCGGCGACACAGCGCTGTGCCAACATCTGTACGTCACCGTACCGGTAGGCTGTCGGCCGCATTCGCTATCTATATGGGTGGGCTTGTAAGTGCTGCTTTGCCAACACATTTCTTAATTTCAGAGATACACTGTTTGCCTCTGCGCCAAGCGGCAAACAAGAGACGATGTATTCGGTATACAGCAGCATAAACAACCGCCTCGCTCATTTATACCAACGCCGTGTGAGCGATGGCATCCGCGCGTTTTCGTGAGAGAACAACATGGCCTACAAATGAGCCCTTATGCGAGCACAGTTTTCTCTAGTAATGCTCTAGGGCACACTAAAACTGTAAGTATGATGGAGTTAAAGAAAAGAGAGAATGAGTTAACAGCCCGTAATATATGTATCTGGATCACAGTTGCCGTTGTTTAAGTGGTTCAGCCGCTCATATTGACTCGTCTCAGGATGTAACAACATGGCACATATGCGCAGATATGCATGTTTTGCTACATTTTGACACTATTTCATATCAGTGATGGGCCTTTTCCACAATATTTGACGATAACAAAGACCTGCGGCTCTAGATGTCAATGTAAACGAGTGCACTGCTTTAATAAATCTGACGCAGAAGGCTGCGCTCGAAGACCTTTTGAATATGCGAAACGTCTCAATAATATGTAAAAAGAATACAAAAAGTGATGTCCAAGTGCAGAAATCAGTGACAAATTCCAAGGCAGCCGTGCCACCAAATGGAACTCAGCGTGCCTTTATCGGCTGCACTGTTTGCAGAACAGCGCACTCAGGCCTGCTCACCCAGTAGTCATTGAGTGCTACATGGCTTCAGGAACGACATGCTGTCCCGAAGAAGCCATTAATAATGATTCGGGATCCATGAAACGCACAACCGACGTGCACTCAACGTGGGCGCCGGTACACAAATTAACCGGCGAAAGCCCCAGGACCCTTCCAAAACGTTTTCAGCGGCGTGCAGCAGAGAGCAGCAGAGGAAAATGAAAGAGGCGGATTGCACACAGGCTGGCATCGGAGAGCAGTAATGTATTCTCTCGTGAGGAGGCCCAAGCCTGTTGTTAGATTGTGGTGGGGACTCACGATGGCGGTTTGGTCACTTACCTTACCTGTTGACTCGGTGACCTGTAGATATCGAGGGACTTGATTACTGATTACAGGACAACCAAAAGTGCATTGCGCAGCTCATTGATCACGTAAACTTAATCTTGGCATGACTGCAAGGCTGTATTAAACAGTCCAGCTGTTGCTATGCTGGTTCGGCCTGGTCCAAGCAACTTTTTATTTACACTGGATCAGGTTGCCCATAACTTGTTCATCTAGAATCTTGTTGGTATAGCTGTCATGTCTGCACTGTTATTTATATTGAACTTCATGGGTAAGCCATTGATGGCTGCACCAATTTTGCATGGCCCAGGGTCTTGCCAGTCTGCTAATCCTACCAAATAGACCTCTTCTAATGCAGCTTGGTGTGTGCCCTTCTTGCCTTGCTTTTCTTTTGCACAGATAAGCATACGGTAGCAAAGTGTCCTTTTTTTGCTACATGCGCCGCATCTTTTGCCATTGGCTGGACACTTAGCATGTGATGGCGGGCGCGTTGCTGAGGTACACTGTTTGCCCAAAGGCAGTGTCTGGTCAGGCTTGTCCTTTCAAGAATACTGCTTTGGCTTCCCTTTGCTCTTTGAGAAGCCACACTTGGTGTCTGCAGCTGCAGGTGACCGTAGCTGAAGCTGTAGCTTCTTTTGTTGCTGTTTGGTTGTTTCCCTGTTGCAAGCACTGGTGATGGCAGATTCCAGGGTAAGCTCAGCCTTAAGTTGCAGCTTTTTGTTTAACTGCATGTCTACGAGACCAACAATGAGCCTGGTGCAGGTCGATTTTTGTTTTAGCTCGTACTCGTAGGTATTGGCTAGTCTATGAACATAGGTGACGAATGCGTAGACTGTCTTGTGTGCTTCTTGCTTGCAGGTGTTGAGCTTCGCATGGTTGTAGATAACTTTTGTCCATGGCACCAACGTTTCGCTAAAGCAGTTGCATCACTGCATTGTTGTTGAGTTTCTTGGTGTTGGATAGCTTCAGCAAGGCTATAACGTCTGGGTTCTGGGTTTCACAACACATAGTATAGATGACTGCGTTTACTTGCATCATGCCAACTTGCTTCTTTTGTCTGTTGATGACTCTATATAGCACTCCCATCTCGTAAACCACTGTTTCTACACCTTGGATGACAGAGAGAGAGAGACTCAACTTTTATTGAGCCCTTAGTAAAGGGTAATGCGAGCTGGCACCAGATAGGGTGGAACCTTCTTCTCAGGTCCCATATGCGTCCAGCAGTTCCTGGCCCCTAACCACCAGCGCGAGCTGGGTTGGTAGGTCAGGGCTGGACAACAAGGTCTCCCATCGCTCAGGAGGGTTGGGGGTAGGGATGGTGGAGGGTTCTTGAGCTTAGTGCACTCTGCTAGGATGTGTGCTAGAGTGCCTTCTGATCATCTGCAAAACGGGCATGAAGTGTCATGCTCTGTTGGGAACATCTTGTGCAAGAGCACGGGATGCGCTAGCGACCCCGCTTGCATGCGTTGCACGATTGTTTGCTGCCTTCGGCTGAGTCGCGGATGCGGATGGGGAAGTCTACATCTGCCGCTTCTGTACATTTGGGTGATGTCTTTGTAATTTGTCACGGGGTGCGGTAGCTCTGGCTTGTCCTCTGTCCGGATTGACAGTTCTCGGGCATAGTGGTCGGCAAGTGCGTTGCCTTCCACTTGCGAGTGTGCCGGGACCCACACGAGCTCAACGGCCCGTCATGGTGATTTGCATTTGGCGAGGATCGCTAGTGCTGCGTGAGAGATGTTCCCCTTGCGGTAGCATGCGTAGGCGGTCTTGGAGTCTGTGACCACGGTCCTCACTCCTGGTTTTGCGAGTGCGAGGGCCACGGCCACTTCTGCTTCGGCTGTATTCGTCGTCCGTATCGACGCGCCTGTGACCAGTTTACCGATGGTGGTGACGACCGCCGTTGCTCTGGTGCCGTGCTTGGATGACTGAAATCGAGCTTCTTCCAGCAGCTTGATGACGAATGGGTTGAGTAATTATGAATTAATGTGAAGCAATGGGGAGAGAACAAGGAAGCGTGCGACCATGCTCGTTGGTGGTGTGTTCGTGACGTGCTAGCCCATAAGCCCTGCACTTCTCTTTATTGCACTGAACACAGCTCGCACTAGGGGGTGCTACCAATTGGCTACATATACGGAACAGAGTGGGGCTGCGTCCTGAAGTGCAGACATCAGAGGCAAAGCCATCTTGGCATAGCGAAGTTTCATATTGGTGACTGCTTGCGCTCATGAAGCCACTGCAATGCCTGCATTTGCTGCCTTCTGCTTGCATGATGCGCTCCCTACCGCTACCTCCACATCACAGTTGGGTAACGAACAAGACATGAAGATTTAACTGACCAGCCGGTTTATTTGATCCCAAATAATGAGTCGTCTAGCCTGCTCCATCTCAGCTTGCATGGGAGAGAGCTTTCCCCCACCATGGCGTGTGATCGGTTCTCCAGCCATCAAGCTACACAGCTACATGTAGCTGTGTTTGCGCGCAATGGGACTGGGACAATGACAACGATGAGTGACATTTTGTTTCAGTATTCTTTTTTGTTTTCGTGCCACTTTGCCACAAATTTAAGCCTTGATGAGCCCATAATTCTTTCATAACAAGTTGATGTTTAGCACCTGCCCTGTGGTGTACTTTACATTCTTTGTCCCGTCCATTTAGCACTGGTAATATGGTGTGCTATACTTTCAGGGAAGCTTACGCAAGTTGCTCATACTGAGACCAAATGTTAGGTGCGCTACAAGGCGATATAGAATATGTGATGCCTTTGCCAGTGCCATTTTTGCAGTACGGAAGCTGCTTCACACACTTTGAGGAAGCGACAGCTTAGTTTAAGGGGCCCTGGAACATGTTATGTTAAACCTGATTAACACCCTGTAATGAATGTGATGTCTTTCAGGGAATGTGTTCTCGAAGAAATTCTTGACACAGACTTCACATTGAGAGGCAGAATCGGTTTATTACTGTCAGTAATGAGGTAAGAATTACAAGAGGTGCGTATTCAGAAAGAGGTGCCACAGTAGGTGACAAAACAGGTGAAGTGTTTACTTTCCCCATTCTCCTCAGCCAATACATTCTTTTCAGCCGGGGCACCATTGAGAGCCTATGCGCTCCATGTAGCTATTTCCTTTTTTTTTTTTCTTTATATGGTACACTAATAGTAATGTTTCAAGGTTGCTGTCCAACAAGGGTGCCCAGAAGTAGCAAAGGTAGCCAAGACATGCTAACTGCTTGCTTTGTTGTTTCCGAGTTCTTGAAGGGTTTGTATATACGGTCCTAAACGACTGCCCAACTGCTGGCGTCTCTGGGTTGTAACGTCTGCAGTACTGCAGTCACTGACGGTGGACAAGGCAAAAAGGAGTGTGAGCCTTGAAATTTGCAGGTGAGAGCAAGTGATCCATTATGTGTGAGATCGTAGATTCTTCGTTGCATGCAGCAGAATAGTATTTAGCTTGCATGTTCACAGGAGCATTGTCCACATATAAGAATCGTCTTGATACCGTGTCCAAAAAAGTGTTTCAGTGCCCCTTTATTAGTAGTTGTATGTTGTAGTAGCCTCAGTGTTTACTGCCTTGGCTGTCTTCTTGAAGACAGGCAGTGTTTTTTTTTTTTGTAAATAAGTGAATAAGTTACTTAAATCCAATAAACAGAGGAAGTTTGCACGATGATTTCTGTACGCTTTTTCTTCACAGAAGGTACTGACCTCGGCAAAAAGACTACACGCCTGGACTACATGCATTGACTTCATTGAATGTGTGTTTCGTATTCAAAGAAACTGAGTGATGTTTGGCCTTTGAAAAGGAACTGTAATGATTATCTTATAGTTTCTCCAAGTTTCCCGAAAGCTTAAATACAGTGTTGACACCATGTTTTTAGGTTCTAGGATCATTTTATTGCATTTAAAAAATGGCATTAAGAAAAAAAGAAACAAAAAGATGTTTGTGGGTATTTTTTGCATTCCTAATTAAGGGAGGGGGCTGTGAGTTGTAAAATGTTTTTATTTTTGGTTCAATCTGAGCTAAACTTTACAGTTGTGATTAGTCTTTCATGCTCATTTCAAATCTATCATTAGTTTTTCGATAGCTACTCTGGTTCAGAAAGACTAAAAATAAACCCAATAGGTACTTCTTAATGGGCTCTTTGGTAATTTGGCATTGCTAAACACAAAAAGTAAGTGCATGATGCTAATGCCAAAGACTGTCTCAAGGGATTGATGCTATTTTTATTTGTTTGAAAGTGTTCTAAAGATAAGAAAGTAGACCAACATTAACTGTGAATATTTTTTTTTATTTTCACTCATGTTTTCGGCGTAGCTCACCTGGCACATTACACAGGCTTGGCTAGCCAGCATCAGCCATGATGCGGTGTAAGCTGTTAAAAGTTTATATTTTCTATTGGCCTCGAGCTCCCCCACTGGAAAAGCTAGCGCCACCGTTGGCTTGACGTGGCATGAGGGATCACGTGGGCACAGCGGCCGCGTCGGCTGCTTTGGAAGCGCCGAAGCAAGCTGAAAACGAAAGTTCATCTCATCTGCTGCCGCGGTTCTGATTAAGTGGTGCGGCTTTACCGCCTTGGGTGTCTGCTTGACAACATCTGGAACTACTATAATAGGTAGTGGCTGCCTTTGGAGGCGTGCAGCATGGTAGGCTACTGCTTGGTGCCGCAGTGCCGGACGTACGCAACAGAGCCCGGTGTCAGCCTTATTCACACGTAGCCGCAGGGCAAGGAGCTGCGTGAGGCTTGGCTGGCGAAACTTAGAACTGGCGGACAGCCGTCGGCTACAGCTCGCGTATGCAGCAAGCACGCACGCGAGCAAGATTTCTGCTACGGCGCTGGGTCTGCGCGATGTTCGGTGAGTAGCAGAAAACGCGCACTGGACACGCTCGTCCACTCCCGCTGCCCGGCTAATGTCGGGACAGTTTGGTCTATGAACTTGTTGATGCTAGACACTGGCAAGTTCTCTGGAGCGGAAAGGGAGCGGTAAGACGCATATTAAAGAAAGGCATGGCGCATTGCCATGTTTGTGTTGTGAATTAATGCACTGGATTACAAAAAGAAGCAGAGGGAAATTGCACCCTGAGAAGACCGATGAACATACAGTGCGACGCAACTTGAGAAATAATATAAATGTCCAAGAATTTAGAAGACAAAAAGAGATTT